>NW_026716224.1:0-20394 GCF_029784015.1 Lycium ferocissimum
ACGATCCGTATTTAACCATGTGGCATCAAAATGCCAATTTCCAGAATGTTCAGAAATTCTTGGTTTCAGTTTACGATTTGAAATACGGGTCGTATTATGAAATACGGTTCGTATTTAACCATATGACATCCAACTGCCAAATTCCAGAATGCTCAGAAGTCCTTGGTACCAGTTTACGACTTGGTTTTCGACCCGTAAGCCGAAATACGTCCTTGTTCATGGGCGTAAACCACTATCTCACAACGGAACAGGAAATTTCCAATTCCCACATTCTTTATCTGATTTCTCAAGTCTAGGATTATGGTTAAAGCTTACGTTAAAGTATGAGGTGTTACACGTAACTAGTGACTGAACTGGATCACGCGTCCGAATCAGGATAACACATCTCGTACCATACCACGACACGTCATAGATCAACCATTCACCTAAGAACTTGAGGATGAGTTTTCATCTTCCGAAGATGATCAAGATAAGAAGATCCATCTACCAATTGGAATAAAGTCGCACGAGAGAATAAAAGAATTTGAAGTTTCCTAAATGTCGTATAGCCTCTGGCAGATAAGTACGGAGCTCATCGTACCGATCCATGAGACTCTACTTGACACGCTCTTGTATTATAGACCGAGTAACCTATGCTCTGACACTAACTTGTCACGACCCAATTTAGCTAAGTTGTGCGGGCACCTACCTTTCCTACCTCGGCAGCAACCCCTCGACGATGATGGTAAAAACGTAAACAAACAACTAAATAAGCGAAGAATAAATCACGTAAGTCTGACGATAATAATATAGAACAAGTGCGAAAATAAGAAAATACACCCCAGAGTCTGGTCTAATCCATACAAGAGCATCTAACTAGAATCTACAAGTCTAGAATATGAATAACACATCAACATTGAATATGTCTCAAAATAGAAAATAAGACATAAATAAAATAGAATCTTCAAGGCGGCGGACGTCTCGTGCTCACCCTGTAGACTCTAAGCAAATCTCGGAGCGACTATCAGCCACGAGAAACAGAAGTAGATCCAACCTGGAATTCTACATTCATAAAAGAATGCAGCAAGTGCAGGTTAGTACAAATAAAAGTACTGGTAGGTATCATAGGTCGACTAAGACTAGTTGACATATATAAAGACAACAAGGTAAGAGGAAACAAGAAAACCATAGAGTACAAGTCATGCTTCCAAGAAATCGACTCACATAATCCAACCTTGATGTAACAACTAGCCCCAATTGTAACAAACAAATATCCAAGTATACCAAATAACAAATGTCCACATTACGCTCATCTCGGTGTGGTCGTTGTTGCTCCTCTAAGTTCTGGCCATGAGCCTGAATACGGGAGATGTCCATCCCCTCCTGTAGTGAAGCCATCAAACAATCCTTGAACAAATGTGGCCCCAAGCCACTCACAAACCTATGTACTCTATCTCCCATGTCAGCCACTATAGTTGGAGCATACCTATCCAATGAATTAAAGTGAAGGCTATACTCCCGAGCACTCATATTCTCTTGCTTTAGATTCGGCTTACTACGACTCGCCCTTCAAACCTCGGGTGGCAAATAGTGGCGGATAAAAGCATCTACGAATTCTTGCCAAACTGGGGGAGGTGCATATTCTTTTCTTGAAGATATCCAGTTATTATACCAAAGAATCGCCACATCCCGGAGTCTATAAGATGCCAACTCCACGGATTCGGTATCAGAGGCATGGATGATTCTTAACGTTCTTAGCATCTCATCAATAAACCTTGCGGGTCTTCATCCAGCTTTGACCCGATAAATTCTGAAGGATTTAAACTCATGAAATCACGGGCTCTTGCACTAGTCGCCTTGCCACCTAAACCCGTACTCTGCCGCTGAGCCTGAGCGGTAACTAGCTATGTCAACAACTGAATAGCTTCGGTTATTTGTTGACCCGAAGCACCCGGTGGAGGAACTGGAGGCATAGGAGCCGGAGCAGAAACACCTTCCTGTTCTTCTAGAATAGGCGGAGTGTGAGAGGTATTGGATGGAGCCTCATTATGAGATTCACCTTCTTCTATATTTGTTGGTGGCTCCCTTTCCATCCGCCTTTACGTCAGCAGCCACCGCCCTTCGGGGCTACCGTGGCTTTTCTTTACCGGCATTGCCGAAATCATAACGCACAATTAGGGAGGAGAAAAATTTTATAACATGGCTCTATGGCACGATCTAATAAGAAGAAGAACGGTCATTTTTTCCTATGCTTGTGACCTCTTGTTTATAAGTGTAAAAACTCTTCACACCCATAAACGAGACTGACACCGGACACGCTAAGGACACACCCTAGGACAGAACTGCTCGATACCTTGCTGTCCACGACCCGACTAGGGGGCCATGACGGATACCCGGAGCTGACTACCGAGCACCACTCGTTATGCTAATCATCATACTCATCCTGAACACATATAAACTCCAAGGCAATATATATATATATATATATATATGTGTGTGTGTGTGTGTGTGTGTGTATATATATACACACATATATATATATATATATATATATATATATATATATATATATATATATATACATATATATATATATATATATACACAACATATACACACATATATATATATGTATATATACATAGGCCCTCTCGGTACGCAAAAATAATGTACAAGAATGTATAATGAAGTCATCATGGGACATCTACTACCCACATATACGTATTTACGAGCCTCTACTAGAGTACTAGACATAAGGACGGACAGACCCCGTCGTGCCCAAATATATACACAAAATAATACCTCAAAAATGGCACCTCCAAAACAATAGAGTGCTCCTGTAAATCTGCTGAGTAGCTCCTAGGAATCTAGGCCACCTCCCTATCTACCTGTGGGCACAAACACAACATCCAAAAAGAAAAGAACGTCAGTACGAACATTGTGCGAGTAAGGGCATGACCAATAATAGCATATCGAAGAGATAAGAAAGCATCAAGTAAGAAAACAACCTGTAGCTGAATGTCACTTAGACTGAATAATGCATGCTAACTTACATCATAAACATCATCATATCATGTATGCATATATATATATATATAGCTGCGCGACCATATAGGTATGGTGTGGTCATCATTAGCCCGCGTCCAGGCCTCTCGCGTCTGGGGTAAACATCTCATGCCGCCTACTAGTAGTGTCTGCCCATGCCCTCTACACATGACGTATATACCGCCCGCCTTAGCGGTGTCTGCCCGGTCATATAGGCGCGGTGTAATCTTATCATCATAAACTTATCACAAGGCATGAATAAGAACTCAAAGACAAGCTATAATTCTATCGGGGTGACATAAGGTTGAGGACCCCCGATTTCCGTTATGGAGTAATCATAATCATGAGCACCCTGCCTCACCTTGAAGGAATTAACATTATAAGGTGAGTGTAACAATAATGAGTAGCATTAAAGAATCATAGGAGGATCATTAGCTTCTCATTGAGAAACATCATGCCATGAGCTTTAGAATCTCTAGACTTAGACTTATCATCATCATTATCATATTCGTAACATATCTCTTATCTCTATTTCATGAGAAGCTCTTTATAAACATAGACTCATAGTTTCCGGAATGTAAGAAGGTCATGGAAAGATAAAGGGAATCATGTCATAGGAGTCATGCCTTAGAAAAAGAAAGGACTAGCCTCACATACCTTGTTGTCTCTCTAACTTATCAATTTAAGCGCTTTCCTCCAATGTTCACAATTCTACCTTCAAGATAATTCGTACTAGAATTAGATAATCGAAAACATGTTCAAGCTTAAGCTAAAGCTAACGAAAATTGGGCAGCATTTTCTCTGTTTCTACAACTTCCTCCAAATGATATAACAACTCCCAAATATCAATAACAATATTCCTAATCAACAATCTTCATCAACCACACGTCATTCAACTCTTCCAATTCCATTTCAAACTATCCATAACTAAAATTACCACACTATATCGTATTCGTCGACACACAATGTTTCTTCAACACTCTTAATATCATTTGCAACAAGATTATATTCATAATACATCAAGGGTCATGATTCATGCCAACTACTATTCAAGAATACCATTATTTTCACATTTGAGCTCCATATGCTATTTTCTTCCATAATCCAAGTCTTTCAACCCCTCAATATTCTAAATAACATGAAATGATCATAAAACTCACCTTTGATTGTGTAGAAACAAGTTTTAGATGGAAATGGTTCTCTTGAAGAAAACCCTAGCTTTAATTCCAAAGAGATTGCTTGCTTCCATCAACTTTAGCTAGCATTCTTGCACTTGATTCTACTACTTTTTTTGGTGTTTGATCTTTGATTTCACCTTAGATTTATCTTGGTATACTTGGAAGAAGGTTCTAGGACTTTTGAGAGTATGGAAGAAGTGGGAAGTGAGAAATAAGAAGTAGGGTCTTGCATATATGGAAAAAAGAAATCGACCGACCCAAAATCTACGGCCTATTGTACGGACCGTATAAATTATACGGTCTATATAATTGGACCGTATATTTCCTCCAGAATCTCATCATCCTCTGGGAGAGTTCTACGGACTGATATACGGGCCTTATAAATTATACGGTCCGTATAAAGGACCGCACAATCCACAATTTCCCGAAACTTGTCCTCGTCGTTTCGTTTGATCTCCAATCCTTATGGAACCTTCTTAGTACTTGTTTAACACTTCATTAACAATCTAAGGAGCATTATAACTCTTCCTCAAGACATTATTAAATCCACATTAGCTCGGTACTTTGCAAACCCTTTCTCAAAACACGACTTACGCTTGACATTCTTCAATGAACTTTCTTCTTTTGCTTCAAACGTCTTTGGAATCTTAATGGGAATCGTTAGGTAATACTTCTTGCTTATAGAAACATCATATACTTCTCACCCTGCGTTAGTCTATCTACCATACGACGATATGAAATTTTTCCGAGATGTAACAAAGGTTAAGGCCATTTCCCAGAAAAAACAGGGCATGTTATACTAATTCAAGTGATGGCAGGGTCAGGTTTAATTAATACAAACTATTCAGGTTCCCTTGGCTGACCTTATCCCAGATAGGTCTACATTCTTCATAGATTCAAGTTATGACATAAGTCTCATCCCAACCAACCCTAAGGGTACACATGACCAAATTAATAACAAAGCAATCACAGCATTCTCACAGGGTGCCTGATGCCCAAGGTAGGCAAAGAATGACACCAACCACATAGGCAAATCACTAGGACCCCAGATCAAAAAGGTGCAAAAGGCCTAACGAAGACTCCACAAGCAAAAGAGAGTTCAGGCTGTGTTACTTGTTCCAAGTAAAAGAGAGCTTGACATCCTTTATGACTGCAGAGCACACATTTAAAACTGGCAACTTTTAAATCTTACCTCTCTTTTGACATGTAATAGACATGCTAACTAATCAGGATTACTTGTTAACAAACGAATGAACTTTGAATACCTTTGTTAAAGAAAGAGATTTCCAACGGGCTAGTTATATGGGCACTTAGTCAAAACAACCTTAAAACAATTTTGACCCTTAGCAATGACCTTTCAAATACCTAATCAGAAGCTTTTCTCAAGGAACAAAAAAAGGAAAAGAAAGCAAGATATAGGTTTATGGCATGATCATAGTTTTGGTAAACAAGGGGATTCAATCATCACATAGGAAACAGATTTCAATCACTACCAAAAGGGCAGATTCTCAGACACCAGTCATGGATAAACAAGCTAAGAAAAGGTGGATAAAAGACACATGACCACAAACAGGAGCAAGTAGTAAGCAACAAAGCTGACACTTAGTTCTCATGATGTGGACTCAGACCAGCACCAATACATTTATCAGTCCTACCTTTTTACACAAAACCAGTTTGAACAATAAGACTCAAACAGGCAAACTCCCAAGATAAAGAAAACAAACTTTCAGAAGGCATGGTGAAAATCATCCAACACTCAGTCTTTCCAAATATTGACAGCAATTCATTTAACTCTAGGTGCACCCTTTTCCCAGATATGGTTAAGTCTATCTAATCCATCTGAGATTTGTGTGTCCCAGGACCATGAAGGGAAGTTCTAAAAGAAAAAGATGGAGTCTCAGGGTCAGGAAAGGGAGCGTTGGATAGGGTGGGGTCATCACCTCCCCCATCTCCTTTTCTGAATCTCCTTTTCTCGCAAAAAGGGATCTGGGTTCCATTGGTCACCACCTCCAGTTCATGCCCAGGCTCACCTTTCACTCTCCCAAGACCTCTTTCCTTTCTGTTATGAACTCATCCTTAGACCCCATCGACAACATTAAGGACCAGGGGATGGTTTAGAACATCTTAACTCTATCACATAACTACCACAGTTGACTCATGAAACTATGTCCAACCTTTTAAAGACTTTGTTGCCAGGTTTCAAAACATGATGCACTAAGAACAGATCCACCATACGCATTTAACAACAATAATAGACTAATGTTCATCAGCAACTTCAAACCAAGATTGTAATCATGAAAAGGATCTTTCCTCTTAATTCCACATTGCATCTCAAAGACAACAATATTTTCCTTCCATTGGGACCAAATCCTACAGAGAAGCGATAATGAGACTCCCAATCACAATTACTTCCGACCTTGGCCAAATTTTGAGACATTATCCTTAGCCCTTTCTTATCCTTATTATTATTCCTTTAAAGAACTCAATTCAGCACATCAAAAGGGAAAACAAAGCATCCAAGACAGCCACACAAAGACAAGATAAGCAGCATTATATCAAGGTTCCCATTACCCCTCCTCATTTTGTATCTTACCTTTATAATTATCATAAATTAGGTGATCAATCCCCCAAACAAGATTTTTCTACACACAACACATTCACGGATATTTCTACACATGGTGGACCAAAACAGACTTACACATACACACATATTTCTTGTCAAGCTACTAATCTTTAAGCTCTTTTCTTTTAATGCCATCTTTCAGAATAAGTACATCTTATTACTAGGTTAAAGCAAACATGACAATTTTCCCCTTTAACAGGCCTATTTAACTAGTTGACTGACCATTTGAACCAAACAAAGACTACCTCAAAGCGCCGAATTCACTTATTATAGCAATATCAAAGACCTTTTAAACTCATCCCAAAACACATACATATTCATAAGTTTTACTCGAGAGGTTGGTTCAACTAGTTCCAATGCTTGCTACAAGCAAAAAGCAATCGTACAAATGCAAGCCAAGTAATACTTTTGATCAAGTTCAAATCTCTCTCTCAAAGGAAACCATTTATTTAAAGCCTCTATCTCAACGTATTACCCAAGTGATATAAAATCCCAAGTTTTAAAGCCTTAGACCAGCTTTTCAAGCCAAACTTATTACTAAATGGAACAAACAAGAATCAAGCCAATATCTTGTAATCCAATTGGCCATTAACTACCATTAATGCCAAACACATTATCAAGTAGGACAAATAGAATCTACGGAAGCACACAATAGACCCTCGTCTTCAAACCAAACACATGATTAAGTAGACAAACATGATCTTTACTCAGGTCCGATACATATCAAACCTTCCACTTTCCAAACAAACACATGATTAAGTAGGACAAACATGATCAGACTAGGTCCCTTCATAAAAAATCTCCAACCTTTAAACAATCTCCAAAACAAACACACTATCAAATAGATTACCCGATCGCATCAAACACCTCACTTTAACGAGGCCTTTATCCTTTGAGCTAGCCTTGAACCAAACACATACAAATGAACACGACAAATAAGAATTTAAGCCAAATAAATCACTTAAAGGTCCTATAATCTTAAGCCAACCTCTAAGCACACAAGATTAAGCAAAGCAAGATACATAATAGACCCCTTAATCCTAATTCAAACACAAGACTCATTATGCCCAAATCAAACAATCATATTGGCTTAAAATACATTCTAAACCACAGATAATACACTTAATTACATTAAACTATACTAACATAGACAGAAATTAAATTGGAAAGCAATAAATTAGTAAGTATTTACCTTTTGCAAGTGCAACTGGGGCAAGCAATGGACTTGGATATTTTCTATGGTTCCAATGCTAGACTCAGCTACCAACATCACAAAAAAATAAAATATAGAAACTTTAGAACTAAATAAAAATTGAAAACTTTTGGCTAAAGCTTAAAATTTTGACTGAAACTTTAAAACTTTAAAGAAATCGTAATTTTAAGCCTTTCTCGGTTCCAACCTCTCTTTGTTTTTGAACAAATGGGGTTATATTTATAGAACCCCATATCACATCTTAGAGCTCATATAACCGATGTGGTACTTGTAGATTTAAACAAGTTTTCACCTAAAACTTCAACACACAGCCCAGATTTAAAGTAAAAATGAAATCAATGGCTCAAATCACTTCAACACTAATGTAAACGATAGAAAATATAAAAAAAGGGGAGAATTTGTACCTTTAGGGGCTGTTTGGCCAGTTTTCGTGGAAGATGAGGCGTGAAGGAGGATGGGAGCAATAAATGCTCCATCCTTTCCTTCACACTGAGCCTTGTTCACACATCAGGTGGCAATGGGACAACCGAGTAGGGGGAGGGATGGGGTGGCGGCTAGGGTTTTGAACCCTAGCCTTGAGAGAGAGAGAGGAATGACCCCCTTAGGGGTCGTTTGATAGGTCGGGGGAATTATTAGCCGCCTTGGGCCGGGTATGGACGATTAGACCTCGGCTCGGTCCTTTTCTTAAAAAAAAAATGATGGGTATATACATATATATATATATATATATATATATATATATATATATATATATATATATATATATATATATATATATATGTAAGAAATCATGATTTAGGATTGAGGTGGGGGTTTATGAACTCTAAGTCTAAAATAAGGCTCTTCTCTCTCCTACGTTTCCCAACCCTAATTTAATAAACCCTACTTTACCTATGGCCACCTTGGCCATTGGCCAGCCGTCACCGGTGGGTGGTCAGCCTCCACCAATAACCAACACTATACACTACCCAGCCCTCGCTCACCCGCAATCTCACGATATTCAGCCAACTCTCCCGTCCACGTCCTCATCTCCAAACTATGCTCAAACACTTGTGTATGGAACAACTCCCACGTCCAACCCTATTTGTGATCCAATACCAATGAAGGAGATAATATATGTTAATGGTATTCCTGTGGTGCGTTGGACAACATCTGAAGTCGCTAGAATGGAGCAAATTGAAAACCTCTAACATGCTATTATTGGTAAGTTTTCATATGGATGGCCAGAGTTAGAAGAATTAAGAACTATTATTCCTCAACAGTGTGGTGTGAAGGGAAAGTGTGATATTGAATTCTTGGGGGATAGACATTTATTGATAAGATGTTCTCTAATGGAGGATTTCATTACTATATCTTCAAAGACTGCTTTTTGGTTGAAATCCAAGGATGGTTTTACGTATCAAATGAGGCCCTTAATTTATGATTCTAATTTTAAGGTTAAGGAAGAAACGTCAATAGCCATGGCCTGGATTTCTTTTCCAAACCTGCTTCCCACGTATTTTGTCAAAGAATCATTGTTTACTTTGGCATCTACAGTTGGAAAACCCTTATTACTTGACATGGCCACCATAAATAAAACTAGACCTAACTGTGCAAGGGTTAAGGTTCAACTAGATTTTTTATCTAATCTTCCTAGGTTTATTATGATGGAAATTGAAGATAAGAAAACTAAGGAGATTAGGGTGGTGAAAGTGAGAATTCAGTATGATCATTTACCAAAGTATTGCACAGAGTGTATGTTGCAAGGCCATGCAAATGATGAATGTCGTGTCTTGCATCCTGAATTAGTGGCAGACACAAAGTAGGATACAAAGCAAGGGGAGAAGGAGCTAGAGAAAGAGGATGTGTCAAATGTGGCTACAACCTCTACACAAGGAAGAATGAGGAGATATCATGGATGGAGATATCCTGTGCAGACATATGTGCCTAAGGTTCTATCGAGTGGGCGAGTGGGAAAGTGGTTACTTATCCTGGAATTAATGACAAAGGTAAAAGGATAAGTAAGGATGCTGCTGATGCTAGGAACAAGAATGTTCTTGCACCTGAAGGTGGAGTTTCAACACACAACAATTTTGATGTGCTAAAGAAAATCACAGAAGAATAAGTCAACAATGATGTAGAGGACAAGGGTGCAGATGACCCTAATGTGTTAGTCAAGGAGGTAGTAAATGACAATGAAAAGGCTACTGAATGATTTAGTAAAAAACGTATGGAGGAGCATGATGAGAGTTTGGAATCTTGTGTGGCAGTCAATGATGGGGAAGATAACATCAAAGATATAGAAGGAAAGATGGATCCAAATGCTGAACAATCAGTTCAGGCAACAAAGGATGAGCATAAAAGTGTGGGAGAAAGGGTTGATAAAGTTGCAATTAATATTGAGGTAGATGATGCTGACAAAGATTTAGAGGGCAGATTTGAAAGGTTTCAAGATCTTACAAAAGTAAATACAGTAAAGAAATATACAATCCATATTGTTACCAAGGATGGACATGTCTCAAAATTTATAATGGAAGATATTCAGGCTGATGAAAGGGTTTAAGATGGTGATGTTGCACATGAGGAGATGAGGCTAGGGGAGAACATTGATGCTTTGCATGATTTTGCCTCATGTGACGAAGAAAAGCAAACTGATGGAGCTGACAGGCTTGCAAATGCTAGGGAGTTGGTGGTTGCAGATAGTCAAGAAGAATTAAGTACTCCACCTTTGTCCCAGGCTCAATTTCAGGAGGTTGAGTTGTCTCGTGATAATAATATGAAGGATGGAAATTTGAGCATCTCAATTAATGACAATGGCATTAGTTCATTTCCCTCCTGAGAGGGAGGTGATGAATGAGTTGGTAGTTACACAAGTGGAAAAGGACAATGTGCAGCAACTGGTCAACCAAAGAAAACAATCTCCTTTGAAGGAGTTTCATGATGTGATCTCTCATAATATTAATGTTGGAGCTGAGGAGGAACAAGATGAGGGCAAAAGCAAATTCAATGAAAAATGCGGTTTTTGGTAATTTGGTTGAAGAAGTTGGTGTCTCTGGTAATTTGGTAAAAGAAGTTGGCATCACTCTTTTGGAATATCAAGAGTAGTACCAAAGAGAGGTTGAACATTTTTTAATAATGACAAGCTTGGAATTCACGTTTGTCCAAAGCTTTTCTGAGATGTAGTCTTTGTACGTACATTATAAATTTTCCATTATAGCTTTAATGGAGCCTTTTCAACACTTTAGGCATATTCGAGAGGTTTAGAACGAGGTTAGGCATGAGATATGCCCATTATAATTGCAATTTTAAAATATGGTTCTTTGTGAATGATAATGTGGATGTGGAGATCATGCAGGATTTAGAACAATGTGGAGATCATGCTCGAATTAAAATCAAGTGTTTTTTTCAAGAGTGGAATAAGTCACTAATGGTAACAATGGTATATGCAAAGTTTGATCATCTGGAAAGAATCAGTTTATGGGATAGTCTGTATAGTTTGGCTGATCACATGGACTTACCTTGGCTAGTATGGGGTGACTTCAATGTCATTATGAATGAAGAGGAGAAGATTGGTGGTTTACCTGTATTTCCAGATGAATATGAAGATTTTGCATTTTGCATTAACTCATGTGAGCTGTTTGACATCAATTATAAGGGGAGTCTGTTTACTTGGTGGAATGGGAGGGCTGGTAGTGATTGCATTTTCAAGAGGTTGGATAGAATGATTGCAAATGCAAAACTGCAGGATTGGTTTGCACATATGGAAGTGGAACATTTATCCAAAACTGGCACAGACCATGCCTCTTTAATACTTACTTGTGGTGAAATCTCACATCACATAAGGAAGCCTTTCAGATTTCTAAAGTTCTGGATAGAACATGAATCATTCTTAGAGGTGGTTAATCAAGCATGGAGTACAGATTTTGAAGGTGATGATTTTATCAGCTTTAATTTAAAGCTGAAGAATGTGAAAACTGCATTAACTGCATGGAGTATGGAAAATTTTGGTGATATTTTCAAGCAGTTAACAGTAAGGGAAGAGGTTGTGAGAATTAAAGAACAATTATTTGAAGAGGATCCTTCTCCTTTGAACAGGATGGTGCTACAACAAGCACAAGCAGAATTGAAGAAGTATGTTCACTATGAGGAAGAATTTTGGAGACAAAAGTCACATATGACAAGTTTTGCTGAAGGAGACAGGAATACAAGGTATTTTCACAGTATTGTGAATGGTAGGAGAAAAAGATTGCAGATCAAAAGAATTCAAAATCAGCAAGGGATATGGATAGAAAGAGATTCACTTTTGGCAGAAGAAGCTTATAGATTTTATCAGTAACAGTTTTCTCAAGATGGTGATCCATTAGACTTTGATTTTCTACAACATGTTCCTAGTATGGTTGATCAGGATACTAACAATCAACTGATAAGCTTGCCAACCTTGGAGAAGGTGAAGAAGGCAGTGTTTGAATTATCTGCAGATAGTGCTGGTGGTCTAGATGGGATGATTGGTATATTTTATCAGATGTGTTGGGACATTATAGGTGTTGATGTATACAATGTTGTGAAATCTTTCTTTGATGGGCATACTCTGTCACGACCCAACTAGGGGCCATGACGGGTACCCGGAGCTACCCTATCGAGCACCACCCATCATACTTGTTATCAAACTCTTCCTAAATATACATTACTCTCAACACGGAACTTGTCATAATACCATCATTATCATTTCCAAAACACATCTATCTTTTTACACATAAGCCTGCGAGGCCATCACAAATGATATACGAATATACACTGTAGTAATCATGAGACATCTATTACCCACACATAAGTATCTACGAGCCTCTAACCGGAATACTGGAGTCATAAGGACGGGACAGGAACCCGCCATGCCCCAAATATGTACACAAAAGAATATACCAATAGGTTGCACCTCCGGAGTAATGGGGTGCTCCTATACAACTGCTGAGTAAGCTCCTAAGCGTCTACACCGTCTCCCTGCCTACCGTGGGCGAGCACGAGCGTCCCCATAAAAGGACGTCAGTACGAATAATGTACTGAGTATGTAAGGCATATATGGTAACATAATAAGGAAATATAGAAAGCATAAGAAGAAAAGATAACTGTAACTGCCTGCCTCTTGAGGCGGATTCATGCATGCTCACTTTTACCTTCAAAACTAGATTATAACACATATATACAGATATGAGTAAGCTGTCTATGTCATATGTCATCACTAACCCTCGTCCGGGATAATTATCTCACGCCGCCCACTAGTGGTGCTACCCGTGCCATAGAGACACGGTGTAATCATCCATAAGCCACCCACCTTAGCGGTGCTGCCCGGCCATATAGGCGCGGTGTAATCTTACATATACATAAGCCAATGCATGCATGGGAGCTCAAATAAAAGCTATCAATCTATCAGAGTGACGTAAGGTCTGGAACCTCCGATTATGTTATGGAATAATCATGATCATCATGTCTCACCTTGAAAGAACTAAAAACATGAGGTGAGACTAACAACAAGAAGCAACATTCATAAAATCATAAAAATAAGAATATCGAACTCATCATAACATCATTATCATCATCATTATCATGGAACATATCTCATCTCTATTTCATAAGAAGCTCTTAAAAATCATTAATTTTCCTCTTTTAGAGTGTAAGAAGATCATGGGAATATTGAGAAGAAATCACAATATAAGAGTCATGCCTTTGAAAGAAGGGGATAGCCTCACATACCTTTATGTCTTCTTAATGACTAAGAGTTCTCCTTCCAAGCTCGTGATTCTACATTCAAGAGAATCCGTACAAAATTAGCTCATTGAGAACATGCTTATATCTGGACTAAAGCGACTAAAAGGCTAACGAAAATTGGGCAGCATTTCTTTTGTTCCTACAACTTTCTCCATATAATCAACAACTCCCAAATATCATTAACAACACCCAAGACATCATAATCCATGAACTTCTTCAAGTTAAACATTATTCGATTCTTAAAATGCCCTTTCAATGCCATTCATAACCATAACTATGGCGTACCACCATATTCGTTCACATATAATGCTTCTTTGACATTCTTAATATCATTCATCACAAGATCATACTCATGTCACATTAAGAACTATGATTCATGTCAAGTCACTATCTAAGAATACCATTAATGTCACACCCCAATCTTGATTAGGGTGTGATGGGCACCCGACCCCGTAACCGGAGCCGAGCGAACCCGCTGACCCTTACTACGTGCTTAAAATTTTTTTGATCCTCTAAGCCAGGTGTATACAATAAGATTACTAAAACATTCTTTTATTGCTTTTAAATCAAGTAAAACATGTAACTGTACAAACTTGTATTACAATACAAACCGACTCCCAAACCCACGACTCTGTCTGCAAAGTCTCTAACTGTAATCAGGACTCCTGGCACGTATACTCTGACTCGGCTTCACTCCAGGCCAAATGGAGCTTGCCAACTTCGCTGGAATCTCTTTTACCTTAACCTCGATCCGTCTGGGTGTACCTGCGCGGCATGAACGCAGCCCCCGAAGAAGAGGGGTCAGTACGAGCAATGTACTGAGTATGCAAGACATGAATAATAATAATACGAACAAGAACGTAAGTATGAACAACAATACCATGGGATTATAAAATCTGTGATGAGATAAGAGAATAGCTCCGTACCTATAAGTGCCCTCGGGGTCGATGTCGTACTTTCTTAGCTTTCCTTACTCATATATATATATACATAAAAAAAAGGAATATATTATATTGCCGAGGCGTCGGCGTAGCCGATCCATTTAACCATAATATGCACACCCCGCGTCCGGCATCCCGCGTCCGGACGATATCATGTGCCAAACTCCAACCGATCGTGGATACGCGTACATAACGCTCTGCCCTTATCCCTATTTTCCCCGTAAATATATGCATATTTCGTGTATAAATATCGGCGTCTATAGCGCCCTGTCTCTTTCATCATATACATACATCAGCGTCTATAGCGCTCTGATTCTGCTATTATATTCCATGTACATTTATCAGCGTCTATATAGCGCTCTAATTCTGTTATTATATATATATATATGTATGTCGGGTTCACACACCAATCGGGGTCATAAAGCACAATTCCAGGTATTTAGAATCCTTAGAATAGTCATTATCTGTAATAGACTTGGGATCTCCAGAACTAGTTTAACATTCTCATATTTTCATTCCTCTAGCAAGGTATATCGCCTACATATCTAACGTAGGCACTTTCTCATTCTCGACTCCATCGTTACCCTTACAAGACCATATTCTTTACCTTAGTCAAGGAATTATCGACATGTTTACATTAGGATAGCGTTGTACCTATTGTTTGATATTCGGGACAAGGATCCGAAGTTTCCCTAGGATTCCACTCCAAAACAAGCCAAAGGAAGTAATAAGGAAAATCCGGGAACAATGGGCCTACCTCGGGTCAAATGAGGCGGCGCACACAATCTACGTGTAAGACGCTTCACGACATTGCTTATGAGAGTTTTAAGGTAATCGGGTCTCATTTATGCAAGTTCTAAAGGTCTAAGAAGTTTTCCAACGTTTCGCACCACTTCTAGTTCAATCTTACTGAATGAATAGTAGCGAATTTCAATTTCGGATTTCTAGAGTTAGGGAAGTCCCCGAGGCGCGAAATCAAGCCTATACGTCTAGGACATGCCAAAGAAAGAAAGTAAGGTCTTACATACCTCTTTTCGCTCCTTCTGCTTCTCCAAATCCTTGTTGCAAATCCGCCAAAATCTACAATTTGGTCATGTTCACCAAAACTTGATTAGTGCATTTAGAACTGGATTCTCCAAATAACACTTGGCCACCGAAATTTCGGCAGCATTTCCCCGTAAATATACCATGCCACCAAGTTTAACTTGGCCGATTTCAATCAACAACAACAACGACAACCCGGAATTCAACCCGGCCAAACTATCAACAACAATTCCAACAATTATTCTAGCAAAGACTCATAATATTCAATTCAATTTAACTCAATTCACATAACATCCAAAACGATTCCATCAACATACTACTTCGGCCAACACCTTCCAATTCAACTAGAAACATTCACAACACATTTTCTACTTTCAAATTCATAAACTATATCAACAATTCCATATGCTAACAACATCATTTCTCATTAAACAAGAAGCCATATTGAAATCAAATTAGGCTCCAAATCAGCCCACAACATTTCCAATCCCAACATGCATCATTAAACATTTATTTTCATTACATAGAATCCACAACACAACATTCTAAACATACCAAGTAAATTAGTCTTTCACTACAACACACCACACACGGCCACCACAACACACACGGCCACAACACCATATCCATAATTCAATGAATCCCATCCATTTCAATACACTACAACATGCTCAAAACGTTCATAACAACATCAATCAACACTAAATAAAATTAGTTCATCACTTCCATATTCTACTACCCATACACGGCCACACTTAACACATGCATAACTTCATAAGTTTCATTCATTTCCGCACTCCACGATGCACATATCCATCCATAACATACAAAAGAAGATGAGTTCTTACCTTTTCCTCCACTTCTTCATTCGGCTAGAACTTGTCCTCCGCAAAACGATTGGTTTTCTTCTTCCGACAACCACTCCACGTCGAAGAGAACCTTCCATTTAGTAGAAAACTAGAGGAAGAATAATTTTCCATGAACCAAAAGAGGGCACCACTCTCTCGGCCAGCCCTTGGCCGAGAGACTCTCTCTCTCGTTTCCTTCCTTCTTTCTTTTCTCCCTCTTTCTTGAACTTTCTAATTATGGCAAATGAATGGCCTTTCATAATTTACACACACACACACATATATATATGCATGTGGCCGGCCATGTGCCACTTTCTTTTTCCAAATTTTTCTCAATTTTTCTAGACTTTTCTTTAATTCTCTAAAGATGAATAAATCTTGCATAGCAATCTTTGTATATATATATATATATATAACTCCCACAAGTATATGATGTACACATGTGCCATCCCATGGCACAAAAATATTGGTCATATTATAAGTGGGGCCCACGCCACCTAGGCCTTTTGGCCATTTCATGAAAATTCCTTTTTCCAACTTTAGCCTCCACTTTCTCCTTACCCCAAATTTACCCTTAATGTTCCCTACCAATAAAAATGAATACGCAACCCATGCATTCTAAAAAAAAAATTACGACCTCGTCCTTAACTTCCCGCCATTAACTCGGAATATTCGGATGTACAAAAATGCGAGGTGTAACAATTAATTCCACCTTTGAGCTTCATATTCTACTCCTTTCCTTTATTCAAGTTATTCTACAACCTAATACTCTTATTAACATGGATTAAATGTGAAACTCACCTTTGATCACATAGGAATGGTCCTTGGATGAAAGTACTCCATGTGAGAAAACCCCAACTTCAATTCCAAACGGCTTCTTGGCCTCTAACGAACCTAGGGAGCATTCTTGCACTTGATTTCCTTGGACTAATGATGTTTGATCTTTGATTTACCTTGGATTTATGTTAGTAGGGTGTATAGAATATTCTAGATCTCTCAAGAAGTATGGAGGAAATGAGAGAAATGAAAAATAGGAACTTGGGTCTAATATACATACTTGCAAAAATCTGACCCGACATGGTTTTATACGGACACTTATACGGTCTGTATAAGTGACTGTATACGTCCATCAGAGACTGGTCCGCTCTGAAACTATTATGCAGACCATTATGCGTTATGCGGACCGCATAAAGTTATACGGACCGTATAAATGGTCGTATAACCCACTTTTCTCCCAAACTTGCTCTCGTCGATTCGTTTGATCTCCAATCCTTATGGAACCTTCTTAGTACTTGTTTAACACTTCATTAACAATCTAAAAATCCTTATAACTCATTCACAAGATCTTACTAAATAATCTTTAACTCGATACTTACGAAACCTTTTCCCCAAACACGACTTATACCTCACTTTCTTTCGATGAACTTTCTTCCTCCGATTCATAAAACTTCAAAATCTTATCGCATACACTTTAAAATACCAAATACCCTCCTTAATGTCATAAGAACTCCATGTTCACCTTAAGTTGACGTTCGTCTACGTACGACTCAACGATATGAAATTCCGAGGTGTAACAGACTCTTCCCAAGTCAATAACACATACCAACCTAGTACTATTACCAAAAAAGAATAACATTGAGACTTTTACTGATATGAGACCAATCAATCTCAGTAACTTCATCAACAAGGTTATTTCGAGAGTGGTTCAGGATAAGCTTGAAGGCCTTTTACCTTCTCTGATATCTCCTAACCAATCTGGTTTTGTTAAGGGCAGATGTATCATTGAAAATGTCCTTATCACTCAAAAAGTTGTGACTGACATTAGACTAAGGGGAAAACCAGCTAATATAGTTCTTAAGCTTGACATGGCAAAAGCATATGATAGAGTGTCATGGAGTTACTTAATCAGAGTTTTAAGGAAGATGGGATTTGCAGAAGTTTTCATAGATATGGTATGGAGGTTGATAGTAAATAACTGGTATTCCATTCCATACTCCTTAATGGCCAAGCTTCTGGCTTTTTCCCTTCCACTAGGGGTGTAAAATAAGGAGATCCACTCTCTCTTGCTTTGTTTATCTTATATGCTGAAGTTTTATCTAGAGCTTTGAACTCTTTATTTAAGAACAATGAATTTAGAAGCTATCGAATGCCCAAATGGAGTGCAAGTCTAAATCATCTGGCATATGCAGATGACACAATAATTTTTACATTTGCTGATCCTAGGTCTTTGGAGCTGATTATGGAGGTATTATATGACTATGAGCAGGTATCAGGCCAACTTATCAACAAAGGCAAGAGCTCTTTCTATGTCTACAATAAAGTGTCTAATGTGTTGATCCAGCAAGTGGAGAACATTACTGGTTTTTCAAGAGGAACTTTTCCTTTCAAATACTTGGGTTGTCCTCTTACACACTCAAGGAAGAGGAAAGTTGATTACAATGATTTGATCAAGAAAGTTAAGAATAGGCTGCAAACTTGGAAAGGAAGATTACTATCATTTGGAGGAAAAGTTGTTTTGATCACAAATGTTTTAATGAGCATACCAATACATCTGTTGTCAGCTATCAAACCTCCAAAATGTGTTATCAATGATCTGCACAAAATATTTGCAAGATTCTTCTGGAATAATAGTGAGGAAAGCAGAAGAAGACATTGGTCATCATGGTTGAACTTGTGTATGCCAAAAGAGGAAGGAGGTGTAGGCTTTAGATCTTTGTTTGATATATCTAAAGCCTTATGTGCAAAACTTTGGTGGAAATTCAGGACAATAAATACTCTATAGGCAAATTACATGTGAATCAAATACTGCAAAAGGCACAGTCCTCAGAATGTGCAGTGGAAGGGAGGTTCTCAAGTATGGAAGGCAACGTTAGAGGCTAGAGATAATATAGAACATGAAATATGGTGGGAACCAAGGAGTGGAACTGCAAATGTATGGTTTGACAACTGGACAAAGTTAGGGGCTCTATATCACATTGTTCCTGATGATTTTGTGATAGACGAGGGTGTTCAAGATGTAAAAGAACTTATGTTGCAGGATGGTCGGAACATAGGAAGATTGCAACAATTATTCCCCATGGACATTATAGATCATATATTGGAGGAACTGCACTTTCATGAACCAACAAAAGAGTGGGACAGGCCAAGATGGATGATGATAGCCTCAAGCAAATTCACGATGGTACTTACGGGAACGTACGAGTGAGAAAAGCATCCAAGTCAGATGACTTTAAGAACATGTGGATATCAGGTGTCACGACCCAACCCCGTAGGCCGTGACTAGTGCCCGATTTGGGCACTCAAACACACCTATCAAACAGAGTCACAAACGGATGGCGTATATATACAAATATCAAACACTGCCTCAGATAATATCAAACACATCCAGGTATATAACAGAAGCCGACAAGGCTGTGTTTCAAATATATATATAATTTCCAGAAAAATTTCGGCAGAGTTTCCTTTGTTTTACGGACTATCCAAAATAACCCTGCACGCAGAAAATACCAACAAAGGCCACACAGGGCCAACAGAGCAACATATATACATACGCGGCCGACAGCAAGCCGCCGCGGCGAACGGGATCGCCCAAACACAACATATACAAACACAACCGTATGTAGTAGGCACAACCCACAAACATGTCCACGAGACCTCGCGGACGTACGGAATCGTGATGATGTGACGTGGCCCCGCCGTACCCCTGAACGAATATATACAAATGCACGAACAAAAATATACCAAAAATATAAGCCTCGAGGAATGAGAAGAGCACTCCAAA
>NW_026716225.1:0-17977 GCF_029784015.1 Lycium ferocissimum
TCGGGCCGGCACGTTCCGTTAAAAGATACATGCATGATTCCGCCTTAAGAGGCACCCATACTTACGGTTACGCCTGACCTATACATGACACGCTCCATATGTACGGTATACTCTCTTACATGACATGCTCTACTTTTCATACCATGTTCTTTCATTCATGCCTTACATACTCGCACATTGCTCGTCGACCCCTCTTCTTCGGGGGCGTTGCGTTTCATGCCGCGTGTACACCCGCACGATATAGAAGCCGGCGATGATGTCCCGGTCAAGTTGGCAACTCCAATCATACGGGAGTGTCGCGAATCGCCGTGCTATGTTATGGCGTCTTGTCCGAAGTTAGAGACTTTGCGTACATAGTCGTGGGTTCGGGAGTCAATACGTACTATGATACAAGTTTTGTACAGCTTACATATTTTATTTGATTTAAAAGCAAAGAAAGGAATTTTTCAAAGAATCCTATTATGTATATTTGACGTAGAGATTCAAAGAAAAAAAAATAAAATTTTAGTACGTAGTAAGAGTCAGTGGGTTCGCTCGGCTCCGGTTACGGGGTCGGGTGCCCATCACACCTTAGTGAGATCGGGGTGTGACACCGAAGAGGACATGAAATCTAGATATCCCCATCTTTTTGAAGAGCAAGCAGAAAATGTTGAAGGTAACTAAACTTTTCATTCAGATCCTTATAAAATAATCTCCATGTTTTTCAGTACCCAGTCAGTCCATTATTCAGTCAGTCCAATATTAAGTTAGCTCAGTATTCATTTAGTTCATTAGACATTCAATTCAATAATCATGTATTCATTCTGTTCAATAATCATGTATTCATTCAGTTCAGTAAGCATATGTTCCCGTCAGTTCAGTGATCACGCACCTCGGCTAGTCGATTTCGGTGTCTAAGTTACAGAGTAAACTCTGTCAAAATTTCGAAGTATCAGAATTAGTTATGATTACAGCCAAGACAATCATTCGAGGACGAATGATCCCAAGGGGGTGTAACATCTCGTACTTATGGGCTAAGGTTTGACTCGTAAGATGATGATATAATGGAACCAAGATGGGAGGTGTAAAAAGTGTTTTAAAACCTAATCAAGTCATAAGAAGAGTCTTAGGACAAAGCAAAATCAGAAGCTACCCTACGGAGCATATTTTCAAGTGAGTTTGCACAGGGTCTCACTTCAAGCGAGTATTCAGGAAATTATATTAAGAATTTGGGACAACTTATGTAAAGAAAGTCATAGCCTTTGAAATACCTTTCCAACAGTATATTATAGAGGTCAAACGGACATCTGTACAAAAGTTATGTACGTTTTACTAAACAGTGTTCTATCGACTCAGGCAGAATTTACGGTCGGTAAAACGGCCAGTAAAATTGGGCCGTAAAAAAGCATAAATTTTCCAGAACACTGTTACAAATTAACGATAGGATTTACGATCTGTAAATCTGATTTACGAGCAGTAAAATGGACCTAAAGTGAGCGTAAAACAGATACGACAGTAACTTTAAAACTTTGTTTTAAGGCTTTTTCACCATTCTTCACATCCCCAAGCCCTAGAACGACCATTCTCTCTTCTCCTCATCCTCATACATCAAGGTAAGTCTCTTCCATGTATTCCTAAGTATTTGTAACACTTATACATGGATTCCTAACAAGATTCTAGCTACGGTCATAGGGTTTTCAAGAAAACTCTTATCAAGATTACAAGATTAGACTTTTGGGTTTCTTCTTCAAAAGTTCAGATCCTCTCGTTAGGTTTTGGAGCGATTAAGGTATGTGAGGCTAACTCTCAACATTTGAGAATGTTAACAATTCTCCCTACGCCACGTTCTTTTACAACGTTACAAATTGCCTCAGAAATATAGTTAAGCTTAGTTCCTTGAATAGTTGCAGAACTTCTATTCTCTAGTTTCATAATTCATTCATGACTTTCATTCCGAATATTGTGAGCTCAGTACGTAATCAATATAGATTTGTGTTTGATACCCATGAGTCTCAGTCTAGAATACTCAGCAAGTTTATAAATAGCTAAAGCTTCAGTTCTCATAATCAGTTCATGAATACTTGTATGAGTGAATCATTGCCCAGTATGTCAGTGTTGTATTTTTCAGCATTATTCTCAGTTCTTTAATGTAAATTGCTTAATAATGAACACCTGTGTTATCGGGCCTAAAGCCGCAGTTATGTATACATATACTTGGGCCCGAGGCCGCAGTTTGTGCGTATATATATAGGCCTGAGGCCGCAGATTATTTACTCAGATAAACAGGTGGCTCTTCATTCAGAACATGATTTATTCGTATCTTTTTTTCTTTGTTCAGTTCAGTTATCAGTTATCAGCTCAGTTTCAGTTTCAGTATTTACAGTTCTTTCTTTCAGTTGCTTTACATACCAGTACAATTCAAATGTAATGACATCCCGTTTGCCCGAGGCTTACATCTCGCGATGCAGATAATGATTTACAGGTTGAAGATTCAGCTTGCTAGGACTTTCTCGTATTAGTTGCTTGGTGAGCCCCAGTTCCCTCGAAGTGTTATCATAGTTTCAGTCTTTATAGTAGTTCAGTCTGTGAGGTATGCCCCGGGGGCCTTGTCCCAGTAAATAGTTAACAGTTTAGTACTTTTTAGATGTTTAGCAGCTTTTGTGTTAGCCTTGTCGGCTACTTATTCAGATTTATAGACTTATTCAATATTTTCGCATTTATGATATCTCAGTCAGATTCTAGTAGAATAGCATGTGTTAATGTTATATTCATATTCAATATGTTTTGATATCACATGTTGATTCAGCCAGTCAGTTGGTTCGCTCGGTCACATGCAGTCAGGCACCGAGTGTCATGTTACGCCCAGGCCATGATTCGGGGCGTGACAATTATAAAGAAGTACCAAGTCTCCTATTTTAAAACTCTTTAGTCGGATCAAATTATGATGCCATTTTTTGTGTTTTCTTTAAAAATTCTCGTAGGCTCCCAACCTCATTTCTTCTAATTCATTAATTTGGATAAATCAATTTTTTCCAGCAGAGTTTAATTAATAATTTAGTTCTTTTAATACCCAAAAAGCTTTTTCTTCTAATTCAACAGGTAAATGACAAGCTTTTCCAAGGACTAATCTATACAGAGATATTCCGATTGGCATTTTAAAAGCCGTTCGGTATGCCCATAGAGCATCATCTAATTTTAAAGCCCAGTCTTTTCTCGCGATTCCAACCATCTTTTCAAGTATTCTTTTTAATTCGCGGTTTGATACCTCAACTTGCCCTTGAGTTTGAGCATGACATGGTGTTCCTGTTTTATGAGTCACACCATATTTTGACAACAACGAAGAAAATTGCTTATTGATGAAATGAGTCCCTCAATCACTAATGATGACTCGTGGTGTGTCGAATCTAGTAAAAATATTTTTTCTAACAAAATCACACATAGTACGAGCATCATTTTTATGGTAACCCCCACAACCACAAGGATATATGTATAAGAGTGAGAAGAAGGAAAAGGACCCATAAAATCTATTCCCCAAACATCAAATATTTCACATACCTGCATTGATTGTAATGACATCTCATCTCTCTTAGTGATATTACCTGTTCTCTTACATTTATCACATTGTGCAACATATGCCCGAGCATCTTTAAATATTGTCGACCAGAAGAATCTAGCTTCCAAAACTTTAGAGGCAATTCGGTTGGCTGCATAATGTCCACCAATTGCTCCTTCATGACAGTGGTAAAGTATGTTCTTCATATCCTCCTCGGATGCACAACGTCTAATGATATTATCTACATAATTTTTAAACAAGTAAGGTTCATCCACAGGTAATATATAGCATCAAACATAAGCTTTTTTCTTTGCTGATAAGTGAGATCTTGAGGTATCCACTTTCAAACTAAGTAATTTGCGATATCTGCAAACCAGGGTGGTTGAGTTACAACAGAAAAAATACGCTCATCGGAAAATTCTTCCTTTATCTCATTAAACTCAAGAGAGGGTTCTCTAATCTAGACAAATAGTCGGTTGCTTGATTTTCAGCTTCCTTTCTTTGTCTTTTATTTCAAGGTCAAATTCATATAAAATCCATCTTAACAATCTAGGTCGAGCATCAATCTTTGCTAAGAGGTATTTTAAAGCTACATAGTCAAGAAAACAATAACCTTAGTCCCCATTAAATAGGAATGAAACTTGTCAAATGCAAATACTACTGCAAGTAATTCTTTTTCTGTAGTTGCATAATTCAATTGAGGCTCATTAATTGTTCTACTAGCATAGTAAATGGGACGAAATTTTTTATCTTTTTTCTAGCCTAAAAAAACTCCTACAGTTGTATCATTTGCATCACATGATCTCAAAAGGCTGGTTCCAATCAGGAGACACAACTATAGGGGTTGTTGACAATCTTTCCTTAAGGGTTTCAAATGCCTGCGAACAATCACCTGAAAATTCAAACTTAACATCTGTCATCAAAAGGTTAGTCAAAGATTTTGAAATCTTTGAAAAATCTTTTATGAATCGTCTGTAAAAACCTGCATGTCGTAAAAAACTTCTAATGCTTTTAACTATTGTGGAGGGGATAATCCTACTATAACATCAATTTTAGCCTTATCAACTTGTATCCCTTTAGCAGTGATTTTATTCCTAGAACAATTCCTTCTGTAACTACAAAATGACATTTCTCCCAATTAAGAATCAAGTTTGTCTTTTCACATCTCTTAAGAACTAAGCTCAAATGGTAAAGACAATCTTCAAATGATTTTCCACAAAGGGTGAAATCATCCATAAAAATCTCTAGAAATTTTTGGTCATGTCTGATAAAATTGCTGACATACAATGTTGAAATGTGGGAGGTGCACTATATAAATCAAATGACAGTCTCCTATAGGCATATGTTCTATGGGGAAATGTGAAATTTGTCTTTTTCGGTCTTCTGGTTTTATTGGTATCTGGTTATAACCTAAATATCCATAAAAAATATAGTAAAATCCATATCCGGCTACCCTTTCCAATATTTGATCAATAAATGGTAAAGAAAAATGGTCTTTTCTGGTGGCATCATTGAGGCATCTGTAATAAATAAAAACTCTTCATCCAATAATTGTTCTAGTAGGTATGAGTCATTATTTTAATTTTTTATGACCGTCATACCTCCTTTTTTTGGTACTACTTGAACAGGACTTACCCAAGTGCTATCAGAAATAGGGTAGATGATACTTGCCGTCAGAAGTTTTATTATTTCATTTTTAACCACTTCTTGCATTGTAGGATTCAATCTCCTTTGGGGCTGGACTATTGGTTTGTAGCTATCTTCCATGAGGATTTATTGCGTACAAATAGCTGGACTAATCCCTTTTCTGCCACTGTCCACCCTAAGGCTCCTTTGTGTGCTCGTAGTACTTCAATTAAATTGTCTTCCTGGTCAACAGATAGAGAAGATAAAATAATTACTGAAAATAATTCATGCTCAAGATAAACATATTTCAAATGAGAAGGAAGAATTTTGAGTTTAATTTTTGGCTGAACTTCTTCCGATTAAATCTCCTCATCCTTATAATCTTTTTCCAACATTTCAGCTTCGCTCCTGATGGTCGAATCATCATCTTGTGTTGTGCCAGATTTGGACAAGCATCTTTCCATAGAATCTAGATCAATTTTTCATATTTGAATTCATCTGCAAGATCACTAATCATGTTAATTGAAAAGCATGAAGATGATGTGTCATCTCCTAAAAATCTTGTCACTTTTGCATATCAAAAATGACTCTTTCTTCATCTACTCTTAAAATTAGTTGTCGTTGTTGGACATCTATAATTTTGCTACCTGTAGCAAGAAATGGTCTACCCAAAAGTATTGGTTCATTAGGACATTTCTGCATTTCAAGTACTAAAAATTACACAGGGAAAACAAACTTATCAACCCTTACAAGAATATTTTCAATTATTCCCTTAGGTTTTTTAGTACTTTGATCTGCAAACTGAAGAGAAAAAGTAACGAACCGTTTGGCCATTACTGACTTTCCTTAATCCATGTACATACCATCCTTGATCAGTTGTGCACAATTAGTTGTACACAGTTAAGGTTGACCTTTAATCGAGATAGAAGGAAATTAAAATCGATGTAGGGCATGCCGATTGCCTCCTTTTTCAAATGCGAGGGTGGATCACACCTGTTACACCCCGTACTTTTGAATGTAAGTATGTTGAGCTATGTCTAAGTAAAACAACTTGGGATTATGAGGAACAAAGCATTATTAAGTATATTGTATGAGTAAAGGATGAATTACGATCTCGTAAGCTGTAACCGGGAAGGACAACCTTGAAACCAAAGGACATGACTATTATCAAGTATGATTAACGATAAATATCATGTATGGGGAGTTTCGGAAGATTCCGGGATCAAGCAAATCAAAGAAAGCAAGTTTGTCGAAAATTTGGAAATTGATAGAATTTTTGACAGAATATTGGGTCAACTTTGCAGGGGTATATCTCCTAGTATATACCCCTCCAAAGTTTGGAGGAGTTTTAAGGTGTTTCAAAATCCTAAAATGAAGTTCATCGAGTTTAGTTTCCAACGCAACAAACCGCTCGTTGATGCGACATTGAAGTAGAGAATTATGGACGTTACAAGTTAGGTCGACAGAGATAAACGGATCACATAGCATTCGGCGGTTGCTATCGTACCGACCCAACACACCTATAAATACCCCTCTAACCCATCATTTTTCACCATCTTCTTATCCCTCACACTTCTAAAGAGTTCTTGAGAGCTCTTGAGGGTTCCATAACTTTCCATAATCTTCCATAATATTTCATAATTTTCCATAACCTTCCATAGTCTTTCATAATCTTTCCATATTATTAAGAGAGAACACCAACATCAAAACCTCAAAGAAAATTCATGGAAGGTAATTGTTCTTGTTTCTCTTCAAGGTATGTTCTTCCTATTATTTACATGATTGAGATGATGTAAAGGTTTAGCAATTTTTAAAGAGGAAATAATCATAGGAGAAAAACCATAAAGAGTTGAATTGAAGTTGATGGCTATGAGGTGAGTTTGAAAGAGAATTTTGGATTAATTTGAGATTAAATTGAATATAATTCTTTGATTATGGTATTATGGATG
Source organism: Lycium ferocissimum (assembly GCF_029784015.1). Lineage (NCBI taxonomy): Eukaryota > Viridiplantae > Streptophyta > Magnoliopsida > Solanales > Solanaceae > Lycium > Lycium ferocissimum. The sequence goes on from NW_026716225.1 coordinate 7,108, forward strand.
TTGTTATGCTTGGGCAAGAAACTGGAGAAACTTCGTGTGGGATGTTTTATGGAATATATTGGTATTGATAAGGTTGTTGTTGATGTTGGTATTGTTGTTATTGTTGTTGGTTGTTGGATTATAATTTCAGGCTAGGCATATAAACAGGGGAGATGTTGCCCGAATTTTGGCAGATTCTAAAGGGATTTTATTTAAATGCTTAAGACAAGTGTATGATGGTGAGCCTAACGATAGTACGAATGGTTTTATAGGTCGCTTGCGAGATAGGAAGGAAATTGGAAAGTCGAGAAATAAGCTTCTAGGTATGTTAAGGCTAAAATTTTCTTTGAAAAGGCATGATTCCTATGTTTTGATTCCATACATAACACCTATAATACTCTTACTCCTGGAAATGCTAGAAGTCTATAATTCTGAAGATTCTTATGATGACTCCAATCCTAGATATTTCCAAAGTCTAAGGTTCTAAATAATTTCATGACATGACTGAGCGTGCTAGATAATTCTGGATTATATTTAGAACATGTGGCCTCAGCTTATGTCTGAGTGTGCTACATAACGTGTGGCCTCAGCTTATGTCTGAGCGTCTTTACATAATTCTTGATTACACTCAGGATATTTGGCCTCAGCTTATGTTATGATCATACAAAGGAAGACGGGATAGTGATGATGACTATGGAAGTGACGATGATTAGGATAATGAGTTCAATTCTAGGAAGGCCAAAGCTTAAAGTCCTCCATATCTTCATGTTACTATTGAGCTTGTTATCTGACTACTGATTTCACTCTTTATTGTTGATCTCACCTTATGATTATTGTTCCTTCAAGGTGGGATGTGCCAATGATGTTAGCTTCATAACGGGAAGCGGAGGTTACCGACCTTATGTCACTCCGATAAAATTAGAATTGTGCCCTCACAAGGTGTTTTGTAAGACATGAGTAGAGTGCAAGTGAAGGATCTCTAATAAAGTATTTAATGTTAGACGAGAGACTTAGGATGTACGTCAGGATTTGGCTAATGCTTAGTTAAGTGAGACGAAGTCTTAGTGGCTCAGAAATGCGCTTATAAGTCTTATGTGATCATGTGATGCATTATCTGATAAGTGATGACCAGGAGAAGCGTATTGAAGCTAGTAGACAAAGAATGAATACTTGGATCGGGATGCACGTTCTGCAGCACATGCATTAATATTTGGATCGGGTGGCACGTTCCACCATATATGCATATCACTGGATTGGGCTACATGTACCGTAGCACTTGCATTGCAAAGCCCTGGATCGGGCTACACGTACCGTAGCACTTGCATTGCATAGGACTGGATCGGGCTACACGTACCGTAGCACTTGCATTGCATAGCACTGGATCGGGCTACACGTATCGTAGCACTTGCATTGCATATTATTGGATCGGGTTGCACGGCTGCAACACTTGCATTGATAAGAGGAGGAGTTATTCGTGACTATAAGGAATGTACGAAAGGTACAAATGTAAGCACTGATCAGTTAGGCAGCTAGTACAAGATGATAAGTTAACCAGGGCCATGGTAGGGTTGATAGACCTAGTGAAGATTGCAAGAATATGAAGAGGTATGTATGTGTATACTAGATTCTCATTGGCAAGTCAGAAATGTCTAGTTGATGCTTATCTTTCCTTCCTGTAGCATATATATATATATATATATATATAGCCCTCCACATAAGGAAAGACATATTAAAATGAACCTCTTTTGTCCATAAATTGCTGGAAAGAGTACTAGGCTCTCTTTTATGTCTTATAGAATTCTAGGTAGGGCCAATGGTGAACTGTCGAAAATTAGAAAGACTCCAGTTGGCCTTGTCATCAATGTTATTGTCCAAAACAATACCCAACGAGTTGAGCTTTACTGTGATGTTATCAGAGGGTTGAGTGGTGAGAAAATTCCAATTCCAGTTGTTGCGAATCCGAATCTATTTCAGCTTAATATTATGTAAAGGATCTCACTAGGGTTGATCTTATGAAGAGGGCCAAGAGATAACCAATCGTCAAACCTAAAAGAGACTTATCCTTTGACAATTTTCCATACTATATTGAGCTCCATCTCCTCTTTGATGTCAAAGCTGACTTTCCAATTTAGAGAGTTCTCTTTGGACCAGCTTTTTGTGATTGGATGAATCTTGTCATAATATTTAGCTAGCATGAAAGAGCTCGAAAGAGGGTCAGATGTTCTAAGAGCCCACCATTGGTTAGCTCCAAATGCCTTGCAAGTATCGGTGAGACTCCTAAAATTGGCACCTCCTTCAATGTAAGGATAACAAATTTGCTTTTTGGCTTCCTAATGGTGTATTTACCACCATTTCCTTGATTTGGGATCTAATTAGTGGATGGATTAAATAATTCTATTTATTTAAACTATTAAAGTTATGAGTAAATCAATTTCAAAGAAAATCTAGTTTTGCCGTTAGGGGCTCGGGTTTGACTTTTGAGTTGACTTTTTGGACTCGGGTTGTAAGTATAGCAATATGGGTGTCTTCGGATACATTTTCTTATGTACCACACATATTTGATAGATTAGGAGTGTTCCAAGACACTTCGAAAGGGGAAGACGCTATTGTATTTTTGTTCCTCGGCCTTGAGGTATGTTTAGACTTCTTGACTTCGCTTGAGGGATGTTTTAGATGAGATAATACTAATAAGATTAATAATAAGGGGTAGGGGAAAAAGTGGGGTCTCGTACCCGTGCATTGGTACAAGTACCCGGGCCATAGTCGTGACCCAAGAATGCCAAAGCATGTGGGCATTAGCTGATATATGCTACTTTCTATACTTGATTATTTAGTTGTATTCATCACTATATGGAATCCCATACTTTCACTCCCCGAACTATGGCCTCGTCGTAACACAACACTCGGTGCCTGACTGCATATGATCGAGCAGACCACATGGCTTGGTAAATCAACATGGGGCATAAACATGAGGGAAATATAACTTAAACATGATGAGCCTAAATAAACATGAGATGTCATAATAATAAATGAAATACTTAATTAAAACGTGAGTACGAATTGTCATAAATACTGAGCCAAAGATGGCTATAAGACTGCGAGTATTTGACATAGCTATTTGCCTAGTCTATGAAACCTCTATCATGAATACGAGCGCTAAACATAAGCTGGCAGGACAAGGCCCCCGGCGTACCTTAACTTGCTAAACATGACATGAAAATAAATAAGGATAACACTCTGAATAAGATGGGGCTCACCAACAAGCTGATACGAGCAAATCCTACTGAGCAGATGTGTCATCCTATTAATCCATACCTGCATCATAAAATGCAAGCCCTCGGGCAATAGAAAGGGGAAGTCAACACATTGAATGTATTGGTATGTAAAGCAACTGAATGAAATAAGCATGGTACATGAAATAACATGATAAGAGCTGAAACTGAAACTTAAACCTGGTCATGAGCATGAACTTGAATACATATATAAATAACCTGAGTAAAATATCTATGGGAGAGCATTAGTATAACCGACATATAACCACCACGATAATGCATGGCGTACGATCTCTTTTGCCGTCAGCTGCCATTTTGTGCACTAGCAGGAATTCTGAAGACATGAACGTGAACATGAATGGATCCAAATCTCTCAATGAGAATATATGAAGAAATCGTCCTACTAGGCGGAGCGATTCTTATCCTACGTTGGCATATGTTGTTTCATGCATAAAACCTTCTCGGTAATCTGTGCAACTCCCAAATACATTAACATGAAAATAATTGGCTTAGTAGCCCATGAATTATATAACTTGCTTGTAAACATGATTCTTTCTTTATATTATAGCATGAAGGTGATATAGGATATAACTTATATGAAATCATGAAGACATGTAGGATTTTCATGAAATTAAACATGGTAGTTTATATCTTGCATTTCAGAACCCATGGAATACGAAGTATGGGTTTTCATGGATTACGGACAGATCCTCAATAACCAAAAGAGACTATTAAGAACACAATAACAAAGTAATAATACAAACATGGCATATAATGGCATGGACTTAGGGCTTATCGTGAACATGGCTAAAACCCTAGTTTGATATAATCTCATACTTTCATGGATGAACGTGATAACAACACGGATAGCGAAAAACTTTATAATTAGAAATTAGAAAGGGGGAAGGATTGATTCTTAAGAAAGAAGTAAACAAGTTCAAGTATATGATACTTCAAGCCTTGTTTAACAGTAAAAGAAATAGGGAATCAATTAAGAAGAAGAAGAATAGGAGGGAGGGAAATCAAATAAGGAATCTTACAATCGAAGAATCCGAGCTGCGGTTCAAAGTAGAATGAAAAGGGCATAACCCAAAAGAGAACCTCAAAGGTCTCCACAAGCCACAAGGCTAATATATTGATGTGATTCTTCGAGTTAACAAAGAACCAATCGACCAGGATCTTTTCCTTGAAGCGGCTTGATGGGCAGATTCAAGAAACGGATGTATCTCAAGTTGTAGGCGTCGGATTAAAGTGATTCAAAAACTATATGAAAGATGACAATTTGAACTATAAAAATAACTATTGAATCGTTTAAATCAAGTAAGTATTGAGGGTACAACGATAAAAAGAAAATTAGGGTTCTGGGTATGAAATAGAACGAAATTCTTTTCAAGAAACGTGTTCTTGAATGATAAAGAACCAACAAAGTTCCTAAGTCACCACTTGAAATCAAGTTAGGTGATAAAGAAACACCATGCCTTTATTGAAAACAAGATAAAGACTATCACCACCTTACTTGGAACCAAAAACAAGGATAAAGAACAAGAAATAGAGAAAATAACTCTATTGCAAAATTTAGGTTTATGCTAAAAACGTGAATTCTGTTTAACAAAGAATAAGAACCCTTTATATAGGCCTAGGGTCTCTTCTTTGATGACTACAAATCCCTATTCTACTCTAGAAAGAAAATAGCTAAAAACAAGGAAAGTAAAATCCCTATTCTACAAGGAAAGGGAAAGTAAAACCTACTAGAAAAAGAGGAAAACAACTAATACTAATTTAAGAAAGAAAATAATTTTAACTTGGCTTCTTGGGCTTCAGAGAAATCATCCTTGGGCTTCTTGAATTTGAAGACAAGTCCACATAGTAATTCTTGGGCTCACAGAGCTTGTTCTTGACGCCACTAAATAACAAAAAAAACTTAATATAGCTTCTTGATTTTCATCATTCTCCCCTTTGGTTGAGAAAGACTCATCCTCGAGTCTAAAGACTCGATAAATGGCGCAAGATCGAAGCTACATTAAATATCGGGGATACCATTACTCTTACGGTAGGTCCACCTTTGTAAGCATTATTACCTAACTTTTGAACAACACGAAAGGGACCATCAGCTCTTGCTTGCAACTTTGGATACTTTTGTTTAGGAAACATTTCCTTCTTCAAGTATACCCACACTAAGTCTCCCACTTTAAAGAGTTGTTTCTTTCTCTTCTTATCAGCTTGTTTTTTGTATGTTTTTGTTTGCCTCTCAATCTCTTGTAAAACTTTCTCATGAATTTTCTTCTTTAACCTCTCTCGTAATCTCCACTTAAAGAATGATTTTGAAGGAGAGGAGATAATTCTAAGGGACCAAGAGGATTCTTACCGTATACCATAAAAAGGACTCTTTCGGTTGTTCGATTCACGGACTTGTTGAAAGCAAATTCAGCCTATGGTAGCAATGACTCCCACTCTTTCATGTTCTTCTTAACCAGACTTCTTAATAGGGAACCCAAACTCCGATTAACTACCTATGTTTGTCCATCCGTCTAAGGGTGATAAAACGAACTATACTTCAACTCTGTACTAAGCTTAGCCCATAAAGTACACCAAAAGTGACTTAGAAACTTAGTGGCACGATGCGGGAAACAATGCTTCTAGGAATACCATACAACTTGAAAATATGGTTAAAGAACAAAACGACCACATGTGTTGCATCTTGTCTTTGCATGTAATTTGATTTCCGATAGGGTGTGATGGGCGCCACCACACCGAAGTAGAGCGAACCCTCGGACTATCGTAATACTCGTATTCACATTGGGCCCATGGCCAAATCATAAATACATAATTTCAAATCGAACACGGAAAACTGCGAACGTACAAAATCGGACATCGCGTATAACAAAACGACGGCTTATAGAGCCGCTCACAATGACTTGTCGATGCACATGACTGCTGTCTGCCAAAGTCTCCCAACATGACTCGGATATCATGACACGCACATACTCGACCGGCGGCCTCGGGAACAAGTGGAGCTCGCAATCATTGGAACATTTCTGCTAGTACCTTTAGCTGCTGAGGTACACAAGCGACATGAAACGCGGCCCCGAAGAAGGGGGTCGGTACGGGAATATGTGCGAGAGTAAAAAGCAAATACGGAACCATAGGAACAAAATACGGAAGATAGACATAATATGCAAAGTATCAAAATATGTAGTTAAAATGCAAATCATGCGTAGGCTCTTAGAACGGTGGTCGCCGCATCGTTGGCGCCACGCCACGAACATCACACCGAGAGAAGATTTCATATCTCGCTTGAGCATATCCCCGTAACACATCATAGCCAACCATAACGCATAACACGACGTCACCCAAACGGAACTCGGCCTGCGGAAGGCTCGGCGAAGCGTAACACGGCATCACACGGGAATATATCATATTGCGCACGAACATGCTTCGGCCGGGTCTCGGTGAACGAGGTAATGACCATGAGCAGCGAGTCGTGAGTAACCATATGCGTAAAATCATATTTATAAATCATTAAACCAATAAGAAATCCATATGCGGAAGTCGAAGAGAAAATAACACTAAGATTCTTCAAAGACCATTAAGGACGAGCATAGAAAGCCGCGGGCCCCACGAACGGGTGCCGGCCCCATCAAAGCCCGACTACGTTAGTTAGGGGAAAGTTATGCCTTATGAAGTTACCTATTATGTTTGGGGCGATCAGAGCTCGTATGCAAAGTTACGGACGTTTGAAGTTCGGGACCCTTTTATAGTCAAAATTCCTTATAAAACCTTGGAAAATTCAATCTTGAAAACATGAAAGTCTTATTTTGGTCCCATTAAAGTAGATCTTACGGAACGACAAAGTACATACCTAGCTCGGATTCTAAAGTGGAATTTCCCCAAGGCTCGGGTCATAGCCTAATAGTACTAAGACATGCCAAAGAAAGAAAGGTGAGCTTTACGTTGGCGGCCCTTGGAAACTAATCCAACTTGCGTCTTGGCTTCTCACGATCTACAAAAGCGTCATAAGACATTCGACATTAGCCATAGACATCGAAGAATCTCATTCCAAGCCATTGCTTTTCTACGGAAATTTCGACGACACTTCCCTATAAATTGGACATCCCAGGAATGCAACTCGGCCAAATCATTATCACAATACCACCAACATGATAACGACATCGATAATCGATTCCAAACACATTCTAACATTAATAACTCCTTTCTATATAATTCAACGACATTCCATTTATATTCCAATAAACTACATACGTTCAAGTCAACATCGACATTCACGTATTCACATGCCAACCCGAGATCATTTCATCAAAATTTGAGAATATTTCAAGTAGTCCACACAATTTTCAAATCGGCCCATCAACATACAAGACAATCCGAAACCTTCCAAGTCCAAGTAAACATCGACGACACATTTCTTTTCTTCTAAACTCGTAAATTACATCAACAATTCACTTGTTAGCATTGTCATTAGCTTAAAGGTAAGATCTACATAGGGATCATATTAACTCCCAATTCAGCCCACAACCATTATAACTTCAATTTGGATCATCAAACCTTCATTTACATCCACAAAATTCACAACGACAACAACCAAAATACTACACCAAATCAGCCCACTTTCGGCTACTACAACAACATACACGACTCTTTACTGTCAACATCATATTCCCATGCATTTCATTCATTTCTTAATTATATAATTCATAACAACAACAACCAACATACAAAATAACATTTGTACATCATTCCTACATCAAACACACATGCACCCGGTTAGACATACACACATGCACGGCTATGCTTCAACTTCCATGTTCTCATGATTTTAATCCATTTCCACACTTCACAACACGTACAAACCATTCATAACATAAGAAAAATAAGATTGAATCTCACCTCCTTCATGTTGCTTCCACACGCTAGCTTCTCACATAGCCTCGACAAATGATTTATTTGTTCAACGACCACTTCCACGTTGACAAGGACCTTCTAATTAGTAGGAAACCATGAAGAAGATATTTTTCCATGACCAACATAAGAAGGCGATTCGGCCGGCTCCCGGCGTAGAACTCCCTCTCTCTCTCTTCTCTTCCATGTTTCTTGAAAATTCTAGGGAAAAATATGAATTGTGTCATCTTGGCTTATACTTATATATAAATATATAGCACGTACCATGCACATGCTCCATGTTTTTTACTTCTTTTTCTTTCCTTTTTCTCAAATTCTCTAGAATTTTTCCTAAAGATGAAAAATGATGAAATGTGAAGGCTAAGTCATCTCTTGTTCCCTATGAAATAAATCCGTGGCCATGGTCCACAATCACATGACCGGCCACCTTGGCCATTTTTTTGTCATGAAAATTAAATTTTCAAAACTCCACTTTTGGCTCCACATTTCATGAAATTTTTAAATCTTTCCATAGTGCATTTTTAGTCCCGAATTTTTCCTTAATGCTTCCTTCCAACAAGATCATAAACCATTTGTCGTAAAATAAAGTCGAAAGATAACCTTGTCCATAACTCTTCACAACCAACTTAAAAATATTCCGACGTGCGAAATGCGAGATATAACAGCATGAGATAAAATGGGCCATCTTAGAGAACCTATCTACCACGACAAAGATATAATCCTTACCTTTTTGAGTTCTTGGTAATCCAAGCACGAAATCCTTGCTGATATGTTCCCAAGGTGTTGTAGGAATTGGCAAAGGTTCGTATAACCCCTTATTGCTACCATGCATTTTTGCCCTTTTACAAGTTTCACAACGTTCAATCAACCTCAAACATCTCGATTCAACTTGGGCCAATAGAAGTTTTCTTGAATCATCTTTGATGTCTTAGAATGGCCAAAGTGACCAGCTAATCCACCTTTATGTGCTTCTCTAACAATGGACTCTCTTAAAGAGCCTTGTGGTATGCAAAGTTGCTTGCCATAGTAAAGAAAGCCATCTCTTATCAAGAACATTCCTTGTGGACCTTCCAAGCATCTTGTTATATCCCTTACATGCGTTGGATTATTCATAAGTTAACCGAGCATAAGCTCGGAGGACAAGATTATTTTTGAGGTTATAAGTAATTATGTCATGCTCAACAAGTGATAGGTAAGTGGCGCAAAGTTTAGAGGTTAAACAAATCTGTTACACCCATAAGAGTCCGTGCTACTTGACTTAAGACAAAATGAACGAGTTAAGAAAGTTCAAGGAAAGTTAATCAAGTTAGTAAGAATATCGTTATATATATATATGGTTGCCTTAAGTATCACAAGGTGACATGGCAACCTAAAGGATTTGAAATCATGTTATGAGTACGTATACGAGGTAATGTGAGTGCCCTTTAAATTATTTGAGATTATTAGTAATGATATAGAAGATGGACAAAAGATATGAATATACTTTTGCGATTGGAATTTCATCGAAGCTTTGTGAATTCTCAAGTTATGTTTAAGGTTATTGTGATTCTCCGGACCCTTCGAGACATGTGTATGGATTGTTATGGATGTGTATGAGTATGTATATATATATATATATATATATATATATATATATATATATATATATATATATATATATATATATGTGTGTGTGTAAGAGGTTACATGAGGGTTGGAAGGGGATTAGAAGTTAAACGAATCTAAACGAAATGATTGGAACAACTTCAGTAAAATCTCAAACCAGATTTTTAGCCCATATTGTTGGAGGCATATCTCCTAGTATATGACGTGTTTTAAGGTGTTTCAAAAGCCTAAAATGAAGTTCATCGAGTCTAGTTTCCAACGCAACAAATCACTCATCAAAATGATATGAGGATAAGGAGATATGGACGATGCAAGTTGGGCTGGCGGGGCAGCAAGTTGAGACCCGACCCAAGCATTTACATTTCGGCCCATGAGGCCCATTAACATTAATATATATGGAAAATTCATTTGAGGGCTGGTCAATTTCATCTAGGAGCTTCCAAGAATATTAGAGAGAGGGAGAGAGCTTCTAGGCAAAGAAAGCCATTTTGATCAAAATCCGAGCCCCAGAATCCCAAAGCTCGCTTGAAGAGAAAAGCATTGTCGTCGCGTTGCCTTCGGTTTGAGCTAAAAATCAGCCAAAAAGAAGAGTGTTGACGTGGTTGCTGCATACTTAAGGTAAGATTAAGGTCCTTTTTTCATTGTTAATATGTTACACCTCGGAAAAATTTTCCGTTGATGTACAGTGAATAGGCTAATGAGAGATATGAGGTATATGATATTTCAATAAGTAAGACATAGCAATTGATGATTCTAAATGAGATTCGAAAGACATTCGATGTTAGATAAGAAAGTTGCCAAGAGAAGTCTATGTAAGCGATAAGTTTCGGAAAGGGTTTATGAGTTGCGAGTTGATGACAACTTAATGATGTGTTGGGGAAGAGTTATAACGCCCCTTAGATTGCTAAGGAAGTGATAAACAAGTGCTAAGAAGGTTCCATAAGGATTGGAGATCAAACGAGACGACGGTATCGAACTTGGTGGAACAGTGAGTTCCACGGCCAGATCCGCGGCCAGCATTACATTCCACGGACCGTGGATGGGTCCGTGGAACTGCCGGCGAAGAGAAACGACTGGCTGGTCACGAACCACGACCG
>NW_026716226.1:0-25770 GCF_029784015.1 Lycium ferocissimum
TGTTCTTCCCCCTTTTTAGGTCCCAAACACTAATAGAGACATCCATCGTTTGGGCACTTACTTTCAGATTTAAATCTTAACTTTGCATAATCATTTTTTCCCTTTTCCCTCTTCCCTTTTTTGTTCCAATACACACTCATCCCCCCAAACCCCCCTTCCCTAAATTTTTAACCCAAAGTTGTCCTTCCCCGTCGTCTTCGAGGCACCCCCTCGTTTTTACTCTTTCGCTTTCCGAAATTTTGGTCACCTTACCTTCCATCTACCCACTTTCTTTCCTTTCCAAATATCATTGTATTAGAACTTCCTGAGCTTAATCTGTAATGAAAACGGCATCAGCTTGCCTTATAACATTTGTGCCATTTTGTCCACTTGGGCTTCGTTACCCTGTCCGATTAATGCTTTCCAATGTGCCGCAACGCCAATTGCTGGGATACACATACCTGCTAATATACCCACTTATGGGATATCATATGCATACGTATACATAATTGCTATCATTTCGCTTACCAAGTATTCCCAAACGCTATTCAGCTTACCCTGCTTCTAGAGCTATGATGCACTTTCTTTCTTTTCACCGGTTCAGTCTGCCTCGTCCTACGTGAGCTCTTAAGGTTCCTACCCACTCTGTATACTCTGATTTCTCTTAAGCTACCCTAGCTTCCCATTTGTCTCTCTCGTGTCCGACTCTATAAGACTTTTAGTACACTTCCCAGGGGGTCACCCATCCTAAAATTTCTCTCACCCCAGCACGCTTAACCTCGGAACTCTGATGAAATACGTTGCTTTAATGCTAGTATGATAGCGTCCACTTCACCGCATAACCTTCATCACCTAATCTGGAGTAAGTTGAAGTCTTAACAGATTTCAAAACGCTCACACAACACATCTCCCTCCGAATTAGGAGGGGTCTCTTACTCCGATCAATAATTATTTAATACTTGTACTCGTCCCAAATTCTCAGTTAGGTGGCACTTATTGTCATGACCCAACCCCGTAGGCCGTGACTAGTGCCCGAGCCTGACACCCATACACACCGTTAACCAAAGTCGGGCCAGACAAACAGATTATACATATACAAAAGTCAGACATCAGATCCTAGCTGGCATAACCAGATCGTATACATACAGAAAAGTGAAACGTCGCCCCAAATCTGTCACAAATATATATACAGATCACAATTAAAACTTTCAGCAAACGATATCGCACATACGCCGGTAGGCTATCATAATATGCGGGACGTCCGAATCACAAATCACACGTACACAACTGAGCAAAGTGATTACCCACAACCCACACATATGTCTACGACCTCTAAGAAAATAACAATCATATGACGGACAGCCCCGCCCTACCCATGAACACATATACATATGCATCGGAAGAATGCACGAAAACATAGCTCGAGAACAAAGGCAGCGCTCCAAAAAGTCAATGGGAAGCGATCATCACCAAATAGCATGAAACACAAACTCGAAGGAAATCGATGAAAATGCGAGTATGCAAAGCATGAAATATAGTGGATCATCGGAACAAGAAGTACGGAAAATAAATGCAAAATCCAATACCATACTTACTTATCAAAACACAAATCATGCATGGGCTCGTGGAATATGGTCCGTCGCCGAACGCATAACACATCATACTCCGGAAGGTTTCAAATCTCCGTAACCCGACATATCACATAACACATCATAACGCCATAACACATCATAACACTCGAATATACACGGTGCCGGAGGGGGCTCCGCGAACCGGACACAAACTCCGGCATATGACCCCACAATGAAAATTTTTCGTAACGGGCATAACCACAAAACAAACATGCCAATGCAAAATTCCGAATTTCGCCTTTTTTTTTTTTCAAAGCAAATAAAATCAAGTAATCGTATGAAAACCGTAATATAAGGCACAACAAGATCGTGGCCGATATAGCCGCTTGCCAAACACATCGGTAGCATAATGCATACAAACACACCGCTTACATAGCCGCTTACAAAACATAACCCGACATATCATACACTCGACACCTGTCGCAAAGTCTCTACTAACATCTCGTATACCATACAAGCACTCGGACTCGGCAAAGATTCGAAGAAATGGAACTCGCCAATCCAGCCGGAACATCTTCTCGCTAACATCACCTACTCATCCGTGGGTACCGCGTGGCATGAAACGCAGCCCGAAGAAAGGGGGTCATTTAAATATGTACCGAGCATGTAAAGCATAGCATACATCAATCGAGGCCTTAACCGAAGTAAGAAATACAAAAAGTGAGCACAATAACCGGAATACTAAAGGCTTATATCCGAAACACAAATCGTATCCGGCCCATAACGGACCGGGTGACACACGCGAATAATCATCATACTCATACCGTACACGTCATATCCCGTCATACGAGATAACATCAACCCGATGTGGGATTTGCCTAGACCAATGTGGGATTTGCCTCGACATTGGGTTTGCCCCACCATCGGTGAACAAACTCATCATATCGTCATACATCATCACATATCATATGCGGTCCATAGGACCCGCGGACGTAACGTGGTCGCCACCCTATCCGGCGCCACAACACAAGATAACACCGAAGTTTCAAATCTCCGTACAACCCCGAACATAACACACCATCACAACATATCATAAGCCATATCACAAAGATAACTCCATAAACGGAACCCGGCCCTATGGCGAGGTCTCGGGAACCGTAACACAAAGATAACACCGAGTATATCATAGTGCGCACGATCATATACCGCCCGGATCCGGTGAAAGAGGTAACACGTAACGCACGAGCGGATCGTAAGTAACCACACGCATATAGACATCATCACAGACTCAACCGAATGATCAAAACGAACCCTCTTTTTGAAAATCCAAAACCATAGTCAAATCAAGTTTTCTCCCGAATCTCGCTCGGGACATATCAAACCGTCGTTACGTATCAAAATCATGGGCATAAAATCCTTATTTCCAACTCGACGGACAAATAAATAATCATGCTTGGGATCGGAAAAGTGGTCGTATTAAATCCCTTTTAAAAATAGGTCATTTAAAACCGACATAAAAAAGTCGCGGGACCCACGGACGAGCGTCAACCCAATCCGGGCCCGCCTATAAAAATTTAAGTCCTTACTCGTCATGAAATCATTTGCGAAGAAATCAAAGCGATCCGAGCTCTCTCTTGAAAGTTACGGTCGTTCGTAGTTTCGAAATCGTTTAGGAACATATTTCTTTTGAAAACAAAACTCTTTTGAAAATATAACTCTTTTGCAACTTTAGAAATTTTAATGATACAAAAGACGTAAGGGTCATAACTCGACCGCATTAAGGATACGAATATCAAGAAACATATAAGAATCGCTTACGCAACATTTCAAACTCAATCATATCCAAGACATACGGACCATACTAAGGATGCCAACATCAAAGCAAATACGAATCACAAACATACTCGAAATTTACGAATGGAGTTACCCCGAGGCACAAATCATGTCATACCCTAATCCCGTCTAAGACATGCCAAAAGAAAAGAAGGGTAGACTTCACATACCTCGATTGCTTCCTAAGCTAATCCAAACTCAAGTCTCGGCTTCTCAAAATCTACAATAAGGTCATTATGCATTAACCATTAGTCATAAGCATCGAGAGATCCAATTCCAAGTTTGCACTTTATTTACAGAATTTTGGGCAGCATTTCCCCTATAAATGCAACAACCCCGAGATTTCAACTCGGCCAAATTCATCAACAACAATACCAACAAACATTCTAACAACATCAACCATTTATTCAAAACGCACTTTATCATCAACAACCTTCTTTCGCACAATGCGACGACATTCCAATTACGTTCAAACCAACATATATAATCAATTCAATATCATTGCTCACGCGTTCAAATACCAACTCAAAACCATTCAAACATGATTCAATAACATTTCCAACAATCCACAAAAATATTCAAACAATCCAAATAATATGCCATAGAACCCGAAACCTTCCCAACTCAACATGAACAACCATAACATATTTCTTCCTTCCAAATTCATAAACTTCACTAACAATCCGCACGTTAACAATATTATTCACGTAAATTCGTAAACCATATTAAAATCACATTATCTTCTCTAACAACTTACAAACGACTCCAACTTCCATTTAAATCATTAAACCATCATTTTCATTATGGAATCCATATCAACAACAACCAAAATATTAAATAAAAATTAGTTCATCACTCCAACATAACCAACACCTACACGGCTTCACTTCAACACACCATATTTCATGAATTTCCACACACCACAACACATATAAACCATCCATAACATGTGAAAAGAGGATTAAAACTTACCTTCTTCAACATTTTCTTGTTCCCATGCTCCTCTAATTCCAAATGAAATTATATTCGTGACTATGCGCTGCCCGGACTTCGATTGGTACTTCATTACTTGAAATCTCACTCAAAATCCTCAATTGTTGTGATGTATATTTGCTCCCTTTGTTGCTGAATTTTCTGGAAATTTTTGGAAGTTTTGGATGAAAAAAAATGAGATTTTAACCCTTAAAACGGAAGTCGAAGTCGGTTTTATCCGTAGCTACAAGATCGTAGCTTGCGATCGTAGCGGTACTGTAGCGGTGCCGCGGGAATACTGTTTCTGCGTCGATAGTTCAGTTTGTAACGTCTATAATTCTCTACTCCGATGTCCTATCAATGAACGGTTGGTTGCATTACAAACTAGACTCGACGAACTTCATTTTAGGACTTTGAACCACCTTAAAACTCCACATATACTATGAGATATGCGCCTCCAAAGTTAACTAAAATCCGTCCCGCGTTTCTCAAATTTTCGTCGAACTTATTTTCTTCAATTTGCTCAATCCCGAAATATTCCGAAATTCTCCATACATGATATTTATCACTTATTACACTAATAATGGCCATGTTCCCGTGTTTCAAAATATTCTTTCCCGATTACGACTTACGAGATCGTAATTCACCCTTTTTCTTCGTTGTTACGTACTTTCCATGGCTTGTGCCTTTCAAAACATCTCATTACTACGATGAGGTACACGTCAAACTCATGCTCTGAAAACGCGGGGTATAACATCCTTCCCCCTTTAGAACATTCGTCCTCGAATGTTCAACTAGCCGCATAGGGTCTTATAAAGATCTCGGGGGGTTTCCTTTATTACCATGACATACCGTCTCATCTCCCAACCATATTTCTTCTTCATCGTCTTTTCAGCTTCCCAAGTCATCTTCTCCCCAGTGCTTTACTTATTTTCATAACAATCTTCATTATATTCACATTGTCCCGTTCGTATTCGATCTCATAGCGTACCACTCCTTAACTTTTTTTTTTCCCTTTCTGATCAACTTTATCCTTAATAGCTCACAAGTCGTCTTATCAATACATTCATATACATCACAATTCTTTTTCTCTGTACTCTTGTCTTAATCTCACTATTACTATCGGCACGACCTTCCAAGTCGTATTACAAATCCATATCTCATTCTCTTTTTTTTTTCTGGGAAAATTTCGGCAGAGTTTCCTCTATATTTCTTACTATCTCAAAACCTGCACGCAGGAAATACCAACAATGCCTCACAGGGCCAACATACATGTATGCATATCATATCATATCACAGCCTCACAGGGCTCCCATCATCAACAACAAGATTTAAAAATGATAAACTTACCTCGTGTGTCCAACTCGAATCGTACCGTTACACTTTTCTTGTTTACTTTTCCTTTTAATCCTCAACTTATATTTCAATCGTACCGCAATATCTTACCCGACACATATCTTTCATACCTTTTCTTACCTCGCGTACTTCGTAACTTCCAACATCATCCATCGCTTTCTTCTATCGATGCCATTCTTCCGTCGAAACCAAAGGTCAAGAAGAGAAATCTCATTCCCTATGACTTGGCTCTATGGCACGATCTCGTATATGAAAGAAGAGTAACCATCCTAAATGCCCGTAGCCTCCTGTTTATAAATGTGGCGCGCAACACACCATAAACAAGACTCTACTTGACACGACTTTGCAGACAACCCCTAGGACGAACTGCTCTGATACCACTTTGTCACACCCCAATTTCCGATAGGGCATGACGGGCACCCGACCCTTACTTAGGGCCGAGCGAACCCGCAGACTCTCGTAATCCACATAACCATACTGGGCCCACAAAACAAAACACGCGCACGCTATGAAAATTTTTCAGAAAACAAACATGCCTTTCGTTTTTTTTTTTTCAAAGCAAATAAAATCTACAGTCGTATGAAAACTGTAATATAAGGCACAACAGTACTGCGGCTGATATAGCCGCTTGCCAAACACATCGGTAGCATAATGCATACAAACACACCGGCTTACATAGCCGCTTACAAAACAGACCCGACATATCATACACTCGACACTGTCTGCAAAGTCTCTACTAACATCTCATATACCATACAAGCACTCGGACTCGGCAAAGCATTCGGAAGAAATGGAACTCGCCAATCCACCGGAACATCTTCTCGCTAACATCACCTACTCATCCGTGGGTACCGCGTGGCATGAAACGCAGCCCCCGAAGAAAGGGGGTCAGTACGAAATATGTACTGAGCATGTAAAGCATAGCATACATCAATCGAGGCCTTAACCGAAGTAAGAAATACAAAAAGTGAGCACAATAACCGGAATACTAAAGGCTTATATCTGAAACACAAATCGTATCCGGCCCATAACGGACCGGGTGACACACGCGAATAATCATCATACTCATACCGTACACGTCATATATCCGTCATACGAGATAACATCAACCGATGTGGGATTTGCCTAGACCAATGTGGGATTTGCCTCGACATTGGGTTTGCCCCACCATCGGTGAACAAACTCATCATATCGTCATACATCATCACATATCATATGCGGTCCATAGGACCCGCGGACGAACGTGGTCGCCACCCTATCCGGCGCCACAACACAAAGATAACACCGAAGTTTCAAATCTCCGTACAACCCCGAACATAACACACCATCACAACATATCATAAGCCATATCACAAGATAACTCCATAAACGGAACCCGGCCCTATGGCGAGGTCTCGGGAACCGTAACACAAGATAACACCGCAGTATATCATAGTGCGCACGATCATATACCGGCCGGGATCCGGTGAAAGAGGTAACACGTAACGCACGAGCGATCGTAAGTAACCACACGCATATCGTACATCATCACAGACTCAACCGAATGATCAAAACGAACCCTCTTTTTGAAAATCCAAAACCATAGTCAAATCAAGTTTTCTCCCGAATCTCGCTCGGGACATATCAAACCGTCGTTACGTATCAAAATCATGGGCATAAAATCCTTATTTCCAACTCGACAGACAAATAAATAATCATGCTTGGGATCGGAAAAGTGGTCGTATTAAATCCCTTTTAAAAATAGGTCATTTAAAACCGACATAAAAAAGTCGCGGGACCCACGGACGAGCGTCAACCCAATCCGGGCCCGCCTATAAAAATTTAAGTCCTTACTCGTCATGAAATCATTTGCGAAGAAATCAAAGCGATCCGAGCTCTCTCTTGAAAGTTACGGTCGTTCGTAGTTTCGAAATCGTTTAGGAACATATTTCTTTTGAAAACAAAACTCTTTGAAAATATAACTCTTTTGCAACTTTAGAAATTTTAATGATACAAAAGACGTAAGGTCATAACTCGACCGCATTAAGGATACGAATATCAAGAAACATATAAGAATCGCTTACGCAACATTTCAAACTCAATCATATCCAAGACATACGGACCATACTAAGGATACCAACATCAAAAGCAAATACGAATCACAAACATACTCGAAACTTAAGAATGGAGTTACCCCGAGGCACAAATCATGTCATACCCTAATCCCGTCTAAGACATGCCAAAAGAAAAGAAGGGTAGACTTCACATACCTCGATTGCTTCCTAAGCTAATCCAAACTCAAGTCTCGGCTTCTCAAAATCTACAATAAGGTCATTATGCATTAACCATTAGTCATAAGCATCGAGAGATCCAATTCCAAGTTTGCACTTTATTTACGAATTTTGGGCAGCATTTCCCCTATAAATGCAACAACCCCGAGATTTCAACTCGCCAAATTCATCAACAACAATACCAACAAACATTCTAACAACATCAACCATTTATTCAAAACGCACTTTATCATCAACAACCTTCTTTCGCACAATGCGACGACATTCCAATTACGTTCAAACCAACATATATAATCAATTCAATATCATTGCTCACGCGTTCAAATACCAACTCAAAACCATTCAAACATGATTCAATAACATTTCCAACAATCCACAAAAATATTCAAACAATCCAAATAATATGCCATAGAACCCGAAACCTTCCCAACTCAACATGAACAACCATAACATATTTCTTCCTTCCAAATTCATAAACTTCACTAACAATCCGCACGTTAACAATATTATTCACGTAAATTCCATAAACCATATTAAAATCACATTATCTTCTCTAACAACTTACAAACGACTCCAACTTCCATTTAAATCATTAAACCATCATTTTCATTATGGAATCCATATCAACAACAACCAAAATATTAAATAAAAATTAGTTCATCACTCCAACATAACCAACACCTACACGGCTTCACTTCAACACACCATATTTCATGAATTTCCACACACCACAACACATATAAACCATCCATAACATGTGAAAAGAGGATTAAAACTTACCTTCTTCAACATTTTCTTGTTCCCATGCTCCTCTAATTCCAAATGAAATTATATTCGTGACTATGCGCTGCCCGGACTTCGATTGGTACTTCATTACTTGAAATCTCACTCAAAATCCTCAATTGTTGTGATGTATATTTGCTCCCTTTTGTTGCTGAATTTTCTGGAAATTTTTGGAAGTTTTGGATGAAAAAAAATGAGATTTTAACCCTTAAAACGGACTGTTGAAGTCGGTTTTTATACGATCGTTGTAGCAAGATCGTAGCGGTACCGTAGCGGTGCCGCGGGAATACGTTTCTGCGTCGACAGTTCAGTTTGTAACGTCTATAATTCTCTACTCCGATGTCCTATCAATGAACGGTTGGTTGCATTACAAACTAGACTCGACGAACTTCATTTTAGGACTTTGAACCACCTTAAAACTCCACATATACTATGAGATATGCGCCTCCAAAGTTAACTAAAATCCGTCCCGCGTTTCTCAAATTTTCGTCGAACTTATTTTCTTCAATTTGATCAATCCCGAAATATTTTGAAATTCTCCATACATGATATTTATCACTTATTACACTAATAATGGCCATGTTCCCGTGTTTCAAAATATTCTTTCCCGATTATTCGACTTACGTACTTTCCATGGCTTGTGCCTTTCAAAAGATCGTAATTCACCCTTTTTCTTCACATAGTGTTACGTACGAATGATATAACAACCATATCCATGGGAGACTATGTGCCTCATAAAATTCAAAACATCTCATTACTACGAGGCCCTTTTTCGGTATAGAACCCTTTAGGAACAAAACTTTTTATGCAAACTTTGAAATCCAATCATACCAAAGACATAAGGACCATTATTCTAGTACATTACAAATGGCAACATAAAGAAGTGAATAAGAATTGTAGACATGCTCGGATCGCAAGAATAGAGTTACCCCGAGGCTCGTAGCATAGCCTACTTACAACTAAGACATGCCAAAGGAAAGAAAGGTTAGGCTTTACATACCTCGTCCGCTTCCTAAGCTAATCCGAATTTAAGTCTCGGATTCCCAAGATCTACAACAACGTCGTTAGACACCAAACATTATTCATATGTACTTAGAAATCCAATTCTAAGCTAGCACTTCATTTACAGAAATTTGGGCAGCATTTCCCCTGTAAATTCAACAATCCCGAGAATTCAACTCGGCCAAATCTTCAACAACAATACCAACAACCATACTAACAACATCAATAAGTAATTCAAAACGTATTCTAACATTAGTAACTCCTTTCTACATAACTCGACAACATTCCAATTGCATTTAATTCGCCACATACAATTAAGCCAATGCCAATGCTCATACATTCAAATACCAATCCGAAACCATTCAAACAAAACTCAAGAACATTTCAAACAATCCATACAATATTCAAACGGCCCAACCAATGTGCAATGCCACCGAAACCTTCCAATTCCCATAGGGACAACAACAACACATTTCTTTCTTCCAAATTCATAAACTACATCAACAATCCACACATTAACAACATCATTTTCATAAATTCAAGAAACTACATTAAAATCACATTATCTTCTCTAACAACCTACAAACGACCCCAATTTCAATTTGAATCACTAAGCCTTAATTTTCATCCTAGGATCCACATCAACAACAACCAAACATGCTAAATAAAATTAATTCTTCACTCCTATACAACACCACATATACACGGCCACAACACAACACACATGGCTACAACCTAACACCCATAATTTCATGAATTTCATTCATTTCCACATACTACAACATGCACAAACCATTCATAACATATAAAAAGGAAGATTAAACCTTACCTTTTTCACTTAGTTCTTCAACTTGGCTAGGGTTGAGAATTGCAAGAACAAAGGCTTTGCTTGCTCCCACAACTACTTCATGCTGTTTAGGACCTTCCAATGAGTTGAAAAGCTAGAAGAAATTAATTTTTCTTGATAAATTTCCATGGGCTCATTCGGCCAGCCCATGGCCGAACACCCTCTCCTCTCTTTTTCTCCATTTCTCTCCAAGCTTCTAAGTTGAAAAAGATGACTATTATTCTTGCTTGTCATCTAATATAATCATATGTTATTAATCCATGTGTACTATGGCCCACACATGGCTTATATGAATTAAAATTTGCCAAGCCATGGGTGGGAACCACCCCTAAGTCCCACGGCCAAGTTGGCCTTGTTTCATGAAATAATTAACTTTTAACCCCAATTTTTTCTTAATATTCCATGCCAATAAAATCATAAGCAACTTATGCCTTAAAACAAAATCGAAGGTCAAAAGTCTCAACTTCGTATCCCGGAATAGTCTTGTCCTTAACTTTTCATGGTTAGCTCGGAATGTCCCAACGTACAAAATACGGGATATAACATCCTCCCCCCCTTTAGAACATTCGTCCTCGAATGTTAAACCAGTCCTACCGGGTCTTATAAGCATTTCGGGGGAGTCTCGTTTATAACTATCACATACAGTTCATTCATCAATCAGCATAACCAATTAAGGAGTTCAGATTACCTGTAGACATAGGGAATAAGTGGGGATACGTATTTTTCACCTCTTCCCTGTTATTGTTCCGCCACAATACCTTAACGGAAGCTATGTCTTTGGTACGCAATCTTCTCACCTGACGATCCGGTATGGCTACAGGCCGCTCCTCGCAGGATGAATCCCCTGTCACCTGGATATCATGTATGGGAATTACTCACGGAAGGATCGCTTATACCTTTACGAAGCATTGACATGTGGAAGGCGAATGCCTTTGCTCCCACATCAGATGGTGGATCTAATTCATAGGCAGCCTTGTCTATCTTACGAATGACCTGTTAAGGTCCAATACGCCTCGGACTAAGCTTCTTCTTTTCTGCCGAATCTCATAACACCCTTCAACGGTGACACTTCCAAAGATACCCAATCGTCGATCTGGAACTCTAGGTGTCGACGTTGACTATCTGCATATGACTTCGGTCGACTCTGGGCTGCTAATAATCGCTCCCGAATGAGTTTCACTTTGTCAACTACTCACTGAATCATATCTGGCCTAATTAACTTAGTTTCGCCAACATCGAACCAGCCAATCGGTGACCTGCACTTTCTGTCATACAAAGCCTCATACGGCTATCTGGATGCAAGAATAGTAGCTATTATTAAAGGCAAACTCCATAAGTGGCAGATGATCACCCCAGCTGTCTCTGAAATCAAGAATGCAGGACCGCAACATATCCCTTAACGTCTGAATAGTACGCTCGGTCTGTCTGTCAGTCTGAGGGTGACATACTGTATCGAGATTCACTTGCGGTTCAATGGTCAACGTCATTAGTCCTTACATCCTCGTCACCATTTACCTTTACATTGTGAGTGCTCACTCAACATGACTTTGTTGCTATTGGGTATAATGGTTATGTCCCTTAACTATTCCTCCTAGTTCCTTCCCAGGACTACTTCCGTCGATCCAAAGTATGTATATACGTAATGGTTCTGCACCCTTCGCTATCTTTTACAGTACAGTTACACTTATGGCAACTCATAATTCGAGTTCAAACTAAATCCTTAGGCTCCTGCCACAACTATTCCTTTAGCTTTCTGCCACAACTGTTTCTTTAACCTTTATCCCTCAAATCTTACAATACAACCCAAAAGCATAGGTTACGGAAATTCTTACCCCCTTTATGATTCTCTCACAACACATGTATACGTGTCTTCAACTTCCATGTATCGGTGATCGTTTGAACTCTAACTCCAAGCTAATAAATTTCCCCTTCTGGAGCATAAGAACGCCATAATCCCTTTCAAGTCCAATATGTTCTTCCCCCATTTATTTAGGAGGTCCTCATACATTAATGGTTTTTAGATATCCATCGTCTTCGGCACTTATCTTTCGAAAGTTAGAAATCTCTCGGCATTGTTGCGCGGCCTATTCATTCTTTTCTTTGCTTCTCATTCCTCTTTTGTTCCATACTACCACACTCTATCCCTCTCACACGCCTTTCCCAAATTTTTATCCAAACAGTGTCGTGATACGCCCATCGTCTCCCTTGGAGGTTTTACGCCCTCATGTTTCTTACCCTTTCGCTTTTTCTGACATTTTGGTCACCTTACCTTCCATCTACTCACTCTCTTTCTTTTCCAGAATATCATTGTGGAAATAGCATCAACTCGCCTTATAACATTTGTGCCATTTTATTTCCTTTCACTTGAACTTCATTACCCTGTCCGATTAATGCCTTCCAACATGTCACAACGTCGATTCTTTGTGATGTACATACCCCCGATATAGTCATGTATGGGATGTCATATACATACGTATACATAATTACTACCATCTTGCTTACAAAATATTTCCAAACGCTATTCAACTTACCCTGATTCTAAAGCTGTAATGCACCTTCTTTCTTTTCACCGGTTCATGCCTCGTCCTATGTGACCTCTTAAGGTTTCTGCTCACTCCGCATATTCTAACTTCCCTTAGGCTACTCTAGCTTCTCATTTTCTTCCTATGTCTGAATTTATAAGACTTTCAAAACACTTCCCAGGGGGTCACCCATCCTAAAATTTCCCTCACTCCAGCACGCTTAACTTTGGGACTCTGGTTAAATGCGATGCTCTATTGCTAATCTGATAGCATTCACCCTACCGCATGACCTTCAGCACATAATCTGGAGTACATTGAAGTCTTAACAGATTTCAAAATGTTCTCATAACACATCTTCCTCCGAATTAGAACGGGTCTCTTACCCCAATCGATACTTATCTAATACTTGTAATCATTCCAAATTCTCAGTTAGGTGGCACTTATATTCCAACGGTAAGTGTCCAAAGTTCTCTTGGAATGTTATCTTTATCACCATCTGTATCATCTGCTTCTTTTGATAAATTAAATTGCACCACAGGTTCCTTAAGCCTACCGTCCTTGTCGCTTAAAGATTCCATTATTTTCGAGGTGAAGTCGTGTGCACGTAGTATCCCTTTATGCTTTATGCCTTTTTACCCTTACTGTGTGCCCAACATGGGCTTCTAACTTACTCAAAAACATACCAAGTTCGTCTCCATATTAGTCTTATCTTGTCGCCATGTCGTCGCATTACACCTTTACATTCGTAATTGTGTATTCCCTTTTTGTTCCATATTCGTAGCCATTTAATTACGTCTATCTTGGGTGCTTCCTTTAGCACCCCCTTACCATATTTTCTTCCAGTCTATGTCCATCCTTCTTTTTGGCGCACGAGGAATTCTATAATACCTCTATGTCCGTCGGAAAATATTACTCCTACATAATCCCTTTCTCGTTTTCAAATCATATTCTGTTCATCCCTATGTGTTCTTATCATACCAGTCATTTCCTAGCACTCATTCTGCCTCGTTACTCATCTTTCTATAGTTTAGTCCTTCACGGTTCGTCGACACCACTCGTGTTCCCGCTACACGTGTCATCATCTATTACTGCACTGCTATCTCGCCCACCTTTCTTTGCATTTCATTTTTTCCAATTAACCCCTTCTTCTTTTGCGCCCGCTATCATTTCCGTTATCTCATAATCTTTATTCTGAACTCTCCCTATAGCAGAACTGTTATACCCCGCGTTTTCAGAACATGAGTTTGACATGTACCTCATCATAGTATATGTGGAGTTTTAAGGTGTTTCAAAATCCTAAAATGAAGTTCGTCGAGTCTAGTTTGTAATGCAACAAACCGTTCATTGATAGGACATCGAGTAGAGAATTATAGACGTTACAAACGAACTGTCGACGCGAAACGCTTTTCCCGCGCGGCTATGCCGCTACGATCTTGTAGCTACGGCTAAAAAAACCGACTTCAGCAGTCCGTTTTAAGGGACAAAAATCTCATTTTTTTTCAGCCAAAAGTCCCAGTAATTCCAGAAAATTCAGCACAAAAAAGAGAGGAGAAAAATTTGAAGTCTTTAACTTTGATCTCAAAAATTTGTTTCTTCATGCCTTCCTACTAAGTTGAAGGCCCTCTTCAACATGGCACAATTGTTGGAACAAGAAAATTACTCTTTGTGTCACTTTCAAGAATTCAAGTAAGTGGGAAAGTTGAAGAAGAAAGGTAAGAATTTCATGTTCTTTGTATGTTATGGAAGGTTATATACGTTATAGTATGTAGAAGTGAAAGAAAAGTATGAAAAATTTTGTGTGTTGTAGAGTGAAGGAATGGATGGAATATATGAAACTATGCATGTTGTGTGTTGTTGGCCGTGTGGTATAGGGTGAAGGATGGAAATGAATTAAATTTTGTTTAGTATGTTAGTTGTGTTGTTGTGACTCTTATAATGTGAAATGGAAGAAAATGGTTTAAGTTGGCATTGGAATGGAATGTAGAGAAATTTTGTCATTTTAGAATGATTTTATGATATTATGGAAATGAAGTTTTCAAGGTGCAAATTATGATCATGGTTGATGAAATGGGAAGATGGAAATGTGTTATGAATGTGTATGTCGAAGATTTGAAGTTTCGGATGAATTATGGTTTTGGTGGAAAATTTTGTATATTTTGTATATTTTGTGAATATTTTGTAAGAATGATATGAAATGATTTCGAATTGTATTAGAGTGATCTTGATTAGTAAATGAATGAGAAGGTTGGTATTAATTTGAAAATGTGAAGTTGGAATGAAAACTATTGCATTATGCTAAGAAGAAGACTAGTTGTGTGTTCTATTGTGATTGTTGATGTTGTTGATGTTGTTGTTGGGTTGTTGTTGATTGTTTTGGGCCGAGTTGAATCTCGGGGATGCTAGATGTATAGGGGAGATGCTGCCCAAATTTTTGTAAAACAAGTATTGGTTAAGGTTGAAAATCGTAAGTCTCATGAATAGTAATTGGTAAATGTGACCATTTGCGAGCTTTTGGACGAAACGGGATTTGAGATTGGGCGATCGTAAAAGGCAAGAAAGGTATGTAAAGCTCTCCTATTCTTTCCTTTGGCATGTCCTAGATGTGATAGGCTATGATTTGAGCCTCGGGGACGACTCTACTCCTTGGAAATTACGTCCAAATTTACCCCTTTTGCATTCAAAGCTAGAATTGAATTGAAAATGTCTTGTTTCTTTGGAATAAGCGCTTAAACATCCGTAGTTTGTCCAAACGATATTGGAGGGCCTAGAATCCTATGTATATGACCTTGTAAGGCCTAACGACCATAGTTTGGGGCACGCCGCCTCAATTTGATCGAGGTGGGGCCCACGCATTCCGAGACCTCTCTATGTCGCCCTGTTTGGTGTATTTGCGTGATTTTGAAAAGAGAACTTTTGACCATTGCTCCGACTATTATAAGATAATTACTTTAACCATTTCATTGAGTTTGATAATACATTTTGACATAAGAACGATTTCGAAAAGTTGTAATTTTTGTATACTAATTCGATAAAATGGAACTTGTCTTTACACTTGCCGATGTTAGTAAATGTATTTGGTTATCGGATTTTGGGAAGATAACTTAATTATTTAATCGCTCATTCGTATGTGTGTTATTGACCGCTGGATACTCGACCGCGGTATGTATGATGTTGCCGCTGGATACTTGACCGCGGTATGTATGATGTTGCCGCTGGATACTTGACCGCGGTATGTATGATGTTGCCGCTGGATACTTGACCGCGGTATGTATGATGTTGCCGCTGGATACTTGACCGCGGTATGTGTGGTATCGCTACTTGACCGGATTCGGATTTGGCCGCGGTGTATGTGTGTGTGATTTGATATGAGTGCTCCCAACTCGATAGAAGTGCCTCTAATATGAATATTCTAATATGAGTATGTAATCGATATAAGTAACGTTATGAATATTCGATTGTGTGATGTGTTCGGTTTTGGGGTACTGTGGTACATGTCCGTCCTCGGTTACGTGTATGTGGAGCATGATATGCCGATCTCCTCGAATCTTGTGGTACTGTCCGTCTCGAGTACCTTGTGGCCGGATTCGAGCGTGGTACATGTCCGTCTCCGGTTACCGTGAACGGTTTTGGGGTACTGTGGTACATGTCCGTCCCCAGTTACCGGGTATATGGATTATGATGTGGTCGGTTCCCGGGTTCTCGTGGTACATGTCCGGTTCCCGGGGTACCGCTATGATGTGTTATGATAAATCGCTTTTCCCGCGTGGTATATGTCCCCGGTACCGTGTGTATGTGGTGATGTGTTGTGGTATGGTGATCATATTTCGTGTCCTATGCATGCCTTTGACTTGCACTATTTTTGGGCGAAAGTAGGTGTTTTGACAATCCGATAAGGTACGTATTTTACGTACGTATCCGGTTCCGATTATGATTTGTCGGCACACTCCCGTACTTCCGGATTGGCTTATGATGCCGTTTACGAGTATTTCGGCTTTACATACTCGACACATTCCGTCATCGACCCCGATTCTTCGGGGGCTGCGTTTCATGCCGCGGTACTCCTGTGATGATTAGCGACCATTACGGAAGATGTTCCAGCTGGGTTGGCGCTCCACTTGCTCCGGGAGTGTTGCCGAGTCGAGTTTGTATGATATGCTTTTACGGATGGATGTTAGAGACTTTGCGACGCTCGTCGTGGGTGTGATTGTCGATCGGTATGCGCTCCATCAGCCGATATGTCCGTGTTATGTATTGAGCTTTGTATGATTATAGCTTTGTTCGGTTTGAAGCTACGAGAAAGAGTATTTACGAAAAAAAAATTACGTATTTTATCTTATTTGGTTTAAAAAGTTTGGCGTAATCTTCGTACGTAAAAGATGAGTCTGAGGGTTCGCTCGGCCCTAAGTAAGGGTCGGGTGCCCATCACACCCAAATAAGATCAGGGTGTGACAAGAACGTCATAAATCCCTCCTTTTTTTTTAATCCATAGCTCACCTTCATACTTTAGTCACATAGATCGCGTCATATCCTTTGGTCACTTCCTCGCTTAGGCTTTGCTCATTTTCATAACAATCCTCATTATATTCACATAATATCCTGTTCGTAGTTAATCTTATCCTTAATATCTCACAAGCCGTGTTATTAACACATTCATATCCGTCGCAATTCTTTTTCCTCTGTATTCTTGTCTTAATCATACTATTATTTCTTCTAACCATAAACTCGTCATAATTTATCCTTGCTTACCAATTCAGTTGGTACCTTAATATAACACTCTATCAATGCCACGACCCAACCCCGTAGGCCGTGACTAGTGCCCGAGCTGGGCACCCATACGCACCCGTTAACCATAAACAGCGTACAAACAGATTAGGCATATACAAAAGTCAGACACCAGATCATAGCTGGCATAACCAAATCGTATACAGACAGAAAAAGTGAAACGTCCCCCCAAATCTGTCACAAATACATATATACATATCGCTGTCACAACTTTCAGCAAATGATATCACATATAAGCCAGCAAGGCTATCAGAACACGGGGGGACGTCCAAAACACAAATCACACAGACATAACTGAATAGTGACTACCCACAACCCACACATATGTCTACAGACCTCTACGAGTAATAACAGAATCATATGACGGGACGGGCCCCGCCGTGCATCTACAAACGTACATATACATATGCATCGGAAGAATCTGTACCAAAACATAGGCTCCAGAACAAGGGAGCGCTCCAAGACAACTGAACAGGAACCCTAAGCTGGTGGATCATCCAAACAAGTATTTGTACATGCGCGGCATGAAACGCAGCCCCCGAAGAGAGGGGGTCAGTACGGAATATGTACTGAGTATGCAAAGCAGGAAAAATAGTAAATAGGATCATAATCAGTACAAGAGATACAGAAAGTAAATGCAATATCCAGAATACCAAAATGCTTACTCATTAAAACACAAATCATGCATGGGGCTCTTAGAATATGGTCGCCCGCCCGTCATTGGCGCCATAACACAGCATAACACCAGAAGGTTTCATATCTCCGTATCCCCGTCACACATCATAACATCATAACGCAGCATAACGCCATAACACAGCATAACACCAAATATAAATGGAACCCGGCCCTCTAGCGAGAAGCTCGGTGAATCGTAACACAGCATAACACCGGAATATAACATAGTGCGCACGATAACAAAATCGGCCCGGGAATCGGCGAAAGAGGTAATAACAGAATGCACGAGCAGAGTCGTGAGTAACCATATGCAATTTAAAACATTTTCAAAAACTCCATAGAATAGTCAAAACGAACTATCATTTAAACCCAAGAGAGTAGTCAAATCAAGTCTTTCCCGAATGTCACTCGGGAACATGTCAAATATAACTTTAGAAATCATAGATACGTTTCAAAATCATATGAAGTAGCTTATGGAAACCGAGAACATAATCGTCATTACAGACTCAATAGGTAAGTAAGTGATCGACGCCCGAGGGTTAAGACGATAGTCATGCAAAGTCCTTTCAAAAGTCGTTAGAACTGTACAAAGGAAAGTCGCGGGACCCACGGACGAGCGTTAACCCAATCCTAGCCCGCCTATGGAGGGTATGGTCATAATATGCTACAGAATCTCCTACGAGCATATCGAGGCGATCCGGTTCTGTCTACGAAAGTTATGACCCTTTTTCGACGTAGAACTTTTTAAGAACAAAACTTTTTATGCAACATTTGAAAACCAATTGTTCCAAAGACATAAGGGCCATTATTCAATTACCTTACGAATGTCAAAGTAAAAAAAAAATAAACAAGAATCGTAGACATACTCGGATCGCAAGAATAGAGTTATCCCGAAGCTCGTAGCACAGCCTACTTACAACTACGACATGCCAAAAGAAAGAAAGGTTAACTTTACATACCTTGTCCGCTTCCTACGTTAGTCAAAACCTACGTCTCGGCTTCTCAAAATCTACAATAACATCATTGGCACCAAACATTAGTCATAGACACTTAGGAATCCAATTCTAAGTTAGCATTTCATTTACAGAAATTTGGGCAGCATCTCCCCTATAAATTCAACAACCCCGAGAATTCAACTCGGCCAAATCTTCAACAACAATACCAACAACCATACCAACAACATCAACAATCAATTCAAAATGCATTTTAACGTCAATAACTCTTTTCTTACATAATTCGACAACATTCCATTTACCTTCAAATTAACCACATATGATCAAGCCAACATCAATGCTTATACATTCAAATACTAATCCGAAACCATTCGAACAAAACTCAAGAACATTTCAAACAATCCATACAATATTCAAACGGCCTAACCAATGTGCAATGCCACCCGAAACCTCCCAATTCCCATAGGGACAATAACAACACATTTCTTTCTTCCAAATTCATAAACTACATCGATAATCCGCATGTTAACAACATTATTCTCATAAATTCAAGAAACTATAATAAAATCACATTATCTTCTCTAACAACCTACAAATGACTCCAACTTCCAATTAAGTCATTAAACCTTCATTTTCATCATAGAATCCATATAACAACCAAAAATACTAAATAAAAATTAGTTCATCACTCCAACACAACCAACACCTACACGGCCCAACTTCAACATACCATATTTCATGAATTTCATTCACTTCCACACACTACAACACACATGAACCATCCATAACACATGAAAAGAGGATTAAAACCTTACCTTTTCCACTTAGTTCTTCACTTGGCTAGAGTTGAGAATTGCAAGGACAAGGGCTTTGCTTGCTCCAACAACTAATTCATGTTGTTTAGGACCTTCCAATGAGTTGAAAACATAGAAGAAAATAATTTTTCTTGCTCAATTTGGAGGGGTCAAATTCGGCCAGCCATGGCCGAATTCTCCTCTCTCTCTTTCTCCAAGTTCTTCAAGCTTCTAGACTTGTAAAAGATGACTAAATAACTTGCTTGGTCATCTATTATACACATATGTTATTAATCCAAGTGTACCATGGCCCACACATGGCTTAGATGAATTAAAATTTGCCAAGCCATGGGTGGGAACCACCAAGTGCCACACGGCCAAGCTTGGCCATTTTTCATGAAATGTCAACTTTCCATAATTCACTTTTAACCCCAAATTTTCCTTAATATTCCATGCCAATAAAATCATAAGCAACTTATGCCCTAAAACAAAATCGAAGGTCAAAATTCTCAACCTCGTATCCTGGAATAGTCTTGTCCTTAACTTTTCATGGTTAGCTCGGAATGTCCCGACATATAAAATACGGGATATAATATCCTCCCCCCCTTTAGAACATTCGTCCTCAAATGTTAAACTAGTCTTATAGGGTCTTATAAGTATTTCGGGGGAGTTCCTTATACCGTTATCCCAACCAGTTCATTAGTCAACTACCATAACCAATTTCGGAATGTAGATTATCTGTAGACATAGGAAATAAGTAGGAATACCTATTCTTCATCTCTTCCCCGGTATTGTTCCGCCATAATACCTTAACGGAAGTTATGTTTTTAGTACGCGACCTTCTCACCTGACGATTCAGTATTGTTATAGGCTGCTCTTCGTAGGATAAATCCCTTGTCACCTGGATATCATTTATGGGCAATACTCTTGAAGGATCACCCACATATTTGCGAAGCATTGACATGTGGAAAACTGGATGCACTGCTTCCAAATCAGACGATAGATCTAATTCATAGGCAACCTTGCCTCTCTTACGGACAATCTGATAAGGCTCAATATATTTCGGACTGAGCTTTCCCTTTTCTGTCGAATCTCATAACATTCCTGATGGCTGACACTTTCAGAAATACCCACTTGCCGATCTGTAACTCGAAGTATCGGTGCCGATCATCTACATATAACTTCTGTCGACTTTGAGCTGCTATTAACCGTTCCCGAATGCGTTTCATCTTGTCACTTACTTGCTGAATCGTATCTGGGCCAATTAGCTTAGTTTTTGCCAACAACGAATCAGCCAATCGGTGGCTTGCACTTTCTGTCACACGAAGTCTCATACGGTTATCTGGATGCTAAAATGGTAGGTATTGTTATATTCAAACTCACAAGTGGCAAATGATCCCCTCAGCTGCCTCTAAAGTCAATAACGCGGCCCGCAACATATCCCTTAGCGTCTGAATAGTATGCTCGGTCTGTCCGTTAGTCCGAGAGTGATATACTGTATCGAGATTCACTTGCGGTTCAATGGTCAGCGTCCTTAATCCTTACATCTTTGTCACCATCCACCTTTTCGTTCCCAGTGCTCACCCAATGATTTTGTCGCTATTGAGTATAATGGTTAGGTATATACGAAATGGTTCCGCACCCTTCGTCATCCTTCACAGTATAACTACACTTATGGCAACTCATGATTCGAATTCAAACTAAATCCTTGGGCTCTTTCCACAACTTTTCCTTTAGCTTTCTGCCGCCACTGTTTCTTTCATCTTTTATCCCTCAAACTTTGCAATGCAACTCAAAAGCATAGGGCTACGGAAATTCTTACTCCCTTACGATTCTCTCACAACACAAGTATACGTGTCTTCGACTTCCTTGTATGGGCGATCGTTTTGAACTCTGGCTCCAAGCGAATAAATTTCCCCCTTCTGGAGCATGAGAGCGCCATAATTCCTTTTCAAGTCTGATATGTTCTTCCCCCATTTATTTAGGAGGTCTTCATACATTAATGGTTTTTAGATGTCCCTCGTCTTCGGCACTTATCTTTCGAAAGTTAGAAATCTCTTGGCATCGTTGCACAGCCTACTCACTCTTTCCTTTACTTCTCATTCCTCTTTTGTTCCATGCTACCACACTCTATCCCTCTCACACGCCTTTCCCCAAAAAAATTTTCCAACAGTGTCGCGCTTGCCCGTCGTCTCTCTTGGAGGCTTTACTCCTTCATATTTCTTACTCTTTTGCTTTTCCCCCGACATTTTGGTCACTTTACCTACTCACTTTCTTCCTCCTCCACATATCATTCTATTAGAACTTTTCAAGCTTGACCTGTAGCGAACACAGCATCAGCTTGCCTCATAACATTTGTGCCATTTTTTTTTCTTTCACTTGAAATTCATTACCCTGTCCGATTAATGCCTTCCAATATGTCACAACGTCGATTGCTAGGATTCAATATAGCCATGTACGGGATATCATATACATGCGTATACATAACCGCTACCATCTTGTTTACAAAATATTCCTAACACCAGTCAACTAACCTTGCTTCTAAAGTTGTAATGCACCTTCTTTCTTTTTCACTGACTCAGTCTGCCTCGTCCTACGTGACCTCTTAGGTTCCTGCCCACTCTGTATACTTTGGTTTCTCTTAGGCTACCCTAGCTTCCCATTTATCTCTCCTATGTCCGACTCTATAAGGCTTTTAGTAAACTTCCCAGGGGGTCACCCATCCTAAAATTGCTCCCACTCGAGCACGCTTAACTTTGGGACTCTGATGAAATGCGACGTTCTAATGCTAATATGATCGCGTCAACCTCGTCGCATGACCTCCCGCACATAATCTGGAGTAAGTTGAAGTCTCGACAGGCTTCAAAGCGTTCTCATAACACATCTCCCGCCGAATTAGAAAGGGTCTCGTACTTCACTCAATAATTCTTTAATACTTGCAGGCATTCCAAATTCTCAGTTAAGTGGCACTTATATTCCGACGATAAGTGTCGAAAGCTCTCTTGGAATAGTATCTTAATCTCGACCTATATCATCTGTTTCTTTTGATGAAACTATATTGCACCATCTGTTCCTCATGCCTACCGTCTTTGTCGCTTAAAGATCCTATTATTTTCGAGGTGGAATCGTGTGCACGCAGTACCCCCTTATGCTTTATGCCTTTTTACCCTTACTTTGTGCCCAACACAGGCTTCTAATT
Organism: Lycium ferocissimum; assembly: GCF_029784015.1. Lineage (NCBI taxonomy): Eukaryota > Viridiplantae > Streptophyta > Magnoliopsida > Solanales > Solanaceae > Lycium > Lycium ferocissimum. Next base: position 23,539 of record NW_026716226.1, read on the forward strand.
TGCCCGAAAACACGCCTAGTTCGCCTCAATAATGATCTCATCCTATCACATATCGTCGCACTACCCTTTTGACTTCATAACTATGTATTCCCTTTTTTTTTTGTTCCACATTCGTACTCATTTAACTACGTCTATCTTGGATGCTTCCTTTAACATCCCCTTACCATATTTCTCCAGTCTCTGTCCATCCTTCTTTTCTGCGCACAAGAAATTCTATAATACCTCTATGTTCTTCGGAAAGTACTACACCTACATAATCCCTTTCTCATTTTCAAATCATATTCCGTTCATTCCTATTTGTTTTTATCATACCAGTCATTTCCTAGCACTCACTCTACCGCGTTGTTCGTCTCTCCATAATTTAGTCTTTCACAGTTTCGTCACTGATATTACTCGTGTTCTCGGCTACACAGGCCGTCATCTATTACTGCACCGTTGTCTCGCCCGCTTTTCCTTTCATCTTCTTCTTTCAATTAACCCCTTCATCTTATGAGCTCGCTGTCGTTTCCGTTATCTCGTAACCTCTATTCTGACTTTCTCTATAGAAGGACTTCATAAACTCCCTCTTTTTTTTTTTTCAATGGCTCACCATTATACTTTAGTCACATAGATCACGTCCTATTGTTTTTCACTTCCTCGCTAGACTTTGCTCATTTTAGTAACAATCCTTATTTTATTCACATAATATCCTGTTCGTAATCAACCTTATAGAGTAACACTTCTTAACCTTAATATCTCACAGCTGTATTATCCAATGTATATTCATATCCATCACAATTCTTTTTCCTCCATACTCTTGTCTCAATCACACTATTATATCTTCTAACTATAAACTCGTCATAATTTATCCCTGTTTATCGATTCAGTTGGTACCTTAATATAACACTCTATCAAGATTTTCCAACCTCTTCTAAATCATCTCTTAATATCACAAGCTCTTTCCAAATTCTTTTTACCCTATCGATATCGACCTCCTAATTACTACTACCCTCAATTCGAGCTAGCCTAACTTATTTTTTCTGCATATCAGCCGTACTTGCAACTTAATCAAATCCTATCCTTACTATTGACACAACCTTTCAAGACATATCACAAACCCATATCTCATTCTCTTTTTATTTCTGGGAAAATTTCGGCAGAGTTTCCTCTATATTTCTTACTATCTCAAACTCGCACGCAGTGAAATACCAACAATGCCTCACAGGCCAACATATTTATATATCATATCATATCACGTACCCACATATGGCTTCCAATATCAACAACAAGTATGAAAATAAGGACTTACCTCGTATGCCCAACTAACCGCACCCGTTACCTTTTTCCCCGTCCATTTTTTTTCCTTCCAATTTTTAACTTTACATTTCGACCGGGGACAAACGTCGATACCATTTTACGACCCAACCCCGTGGGGCGGCTAGTGCCCAGGGGTACCTATACGCACCCAACCCATAAAAAACGCAAACAATTTTGGTAAAAAAAGTCGCCCCGATCATGGGAAAACCCAAATCGTATATAGACAAAAAAGTGAAACGTCCCCCAAATCTTAAAATACATAAAACATATCGCCTCCCAACTTTCGCAAATGATATCACAAAACGGGAAAGGTACGAACACGGGGGGGCGTCCAAAAAAAAAACCCAACGACATAACCCCAATGGACTACCCAAACCCCCACATATGTCTACGACCTCTGAAAAAATCATATTGTCACACCCCGATCTTACTAGGGGAGGGCACCCCACCCCTATTCGAGCCCGGGGAACCCGCCGACCCTTTTGACATATGAACTACGCGTTTTTTTTTTTTCAAAAACGTACTGCAAATTTTGAACATAGACAATAAGCTTTACGATCATACTATACCGGGGCGGGGCAATCCAGCCAAAAATGTAATATTTTCCCAAAACCTCTAAACATAGTACACTATACATAGAAAGGGGGGCCGGGCCCGAATAATACACAAAAGTAATACCAAGGGTGGCTCCGAAAAAACGGAGGCCCAAAAATCCCCAAAATCCAGAACCGGGATCCCCGCACACCCCCGGGGAAGAAACGCGCCCCCCAATGGGGGCGTCTAAATAATGTACCGAGTTGAAGACTGGAAAATAACATAAAATATGATTAAAATAACAATATCGGGGGTCTGGGTATATATCGGGAAAAAAAAGTAACCGGCGTAGGAACACCTTTGGGGCCCAATACCATGCATGTTATTGCTTTTTTTTTTTTT
>NW_026716227.1:0-24820 GCF_029784015.1 Lycium ferocissimum
CAACAGGCCGCGTTGACGATCTCGGGTTTTACCTTGAAATATTAGTGAAATTTTCCGTCTTTGCCCTAAAGGGTGGCAGGATTCTCACAACCCGAGATATTGTTATTCGGGGTACTAGAGTGAGAGTGGGGACAAAAGTAATCAATAGGGTGTACAAACTTGAAAACCATCCAAAGGCGCCCTTTGCAGCTAAGATGGCGGAGCAGGATTCGAAGTGGTTGGCTTCAGTGCTAGTTCATGAGAGTGAGATAAAGCATGCCATTTGGGCTGATGGTAAGATTGCGATTTCTAGCGATTACTTCACTGCAGAGGCTAAAAGGTGGTCGAATTTTGTTTCTCGTAGGGTTCGGCCGTCGAAGAATGTCCGGGATGTGACCTTCCCTCATTCCTTGGTTGTTGCTTGTGTCCTTACGGACATTCCGGTTAATGTAGGTGCTCAGGTGGTTGCTGAGTGGAAGGAGTTTTTGAAAGACGGGGGTCAAACTTTGATGTTTCCATCATGAACTTCGCTTTGTAAGAGGTTTAAGGTGCAGAGAGAATGTGATGGACAAGTGGGTTCCGGTGATAATCTATTTCACCCACTCTGGTAAAAGGTTGAGTCTGCTGGCATTGTTAGTAGAGAGGGTAGGAAGAAAAGAAAGGTTAGTAATGCCTTAGAGGGAGTCAGTGGGGTCGGGGCTGAGGATGAGGTCGGTGACGAGGGCGGTCAGGGGATCGGGGTTGGGGTTTTCCGCCTTCAGGGGCCATTTGAGCGCATGACTCTCGCCTTGATGAGATAGTGGGTATGTTCCAGAAGTTTCCTATGTTCTCCGAGGGTTCTAGTTCATCGGGGGATGCTCTGACACTATGCGCGGGGATGAGATGAAGGGTTATTTGGGGGCACTTGGGCGAGTCGCTTTCTTCCTTACGAGGACGGTCTATCTGCAGCTTGGCCCGCAGACCACCGGGAAACTTCGGGGAGGAGTTTGATGTTGAGGTTGCTAGGACGGATCCGGGGATAGGGTGTTCATCCGGCAGGAAAGGAAGCCCAAGGCGGTATGGAGCGCGTACGTCCGGTGTGATGATTCATGTATGAGATAAGGATAACACTTACAGGTATTCTTTCCCGGAGATGCCCTGAGAGGTTGGTAGTACAGCTGGGTAGGTGGAGGTAGTTGGCAGCTCTGACGATGATGACTCAATGGAACAAGATGGATCATTAGAGGCCCCTTTCCCCCCTTTTTCCTTTGATGGTGATATGGTTGCCCATGTCGGGCTTTACTGTTTAGACAATTTTATTTGTTTTGTTTTGTTTGTGTTGCTTCTTTCTGTTTGGATGATGTCTTTTGGTCTTTGGCTAGCCTTGTTTGGGGCTTTATTATTCGGATATTTTGTGTTGCATGGAGGACCGTTTGGTTTCCTTTCTTTGTAATGATAACTGTGTTTTGTGAAAATGACTTGAGTGATTCCTGCCCTCATCGGACTTGTCTTAATATCGCTGATGGTTAGTCTTTCTACTGTCTTTGTCTAGTCTGTCAAATGGCTAAAATAGAAGTAAACTGAAAACGGGGAAAGGTCCGCAGTCTCACGGGCTAGTGGTTTCGCCGGCGGTCTCTGGGGGTTTCGGCGACCCGGGCCGAAGGTAAAGGGCCAAAAGCGGTCGGAATAATGAGAGGGCCGGTTCGGGGTGGCCCCTCTTCCGGAATGCTCGGTTGGGGGCGGCCGTGGGGGCCACACGCGTGGTTTTCCCATGCCGGATCTTTGAATATAATTTAACTCCGAAGATCATATTAGACACGATAATGAAATACGACTTGATTTCGGGGTAGATACCATTTGAATTTTAGAATATCAATTGGGCCCAAAGAGATACCAATTTGATCAAGTAGCACGATTTGGAAGAAAAAGAGAAATTTTCCTAGATGCCCACTTTCCCCCGTAGATGGGCACGGACGTACTTGTTCCGAGACTACTAAACTTTTCACTTCGTGAGACGAAAACCATTCCCGTCCAACTTGTCTCGACCTAAGTTAGGATTGCGCGGGCACCTACTGTTTTCCTCATAAATGGTGGCGAACCCTCAATCAACAACACGTGTCAGTAAATACAATTTGAATATTCAAATAAATACGAACAATTAGCGGAAAATCAATGCTATCTAATAAACTTTATTGAAACATATTTACAAGATTAAATAAATAAAGACTTTCTAAGTTCCACGACCTGGTCTAGACTAGTACAGGCGACTAAATGATACGGATTACAACCACACTACTAAGACCCGACCTCATCCCCGGATATGAAGTGGGAGGAGGGCCTCCAGTTAGGCATAGTGTATTTCTCGAACATGTAGCAAACGATATCGGTACAACCGCGTCTTTGATGGTATCATAGGCCGGCCGGTGATTAGAAACACATATCGGTAAAAGAGAGTCACAAATAAACATGATCAACAATTAAATCCAAGTCTGTGTCTATTTGCGCCTGATATAACACCAAGACCCTTAACTTTAAAATTCACCTTCCGCTATGACATGAAACTTAGGATCCGACAATATCACAAATTATATATCATTAATACCATTCGTTTAGTCTGGAAGGTTGTTCACTAAGGCATCTTTAGTCTCACAATCCTTTAAAGCAAACAGCACTGATTGATCCTACGAACGATCAAAGATAAACCGGCTTGATAAAAGTCACGGATAATTGAAGACAACTATACATAAATCACCTAAGTACTTTTAATCCCCGATTTTGCCAAGTCTCAATATATCGGTCCGAATCAACATCCAATGCTTTAAATCATCTCAAACAAGCCATAATGCTATGCAATGCAATGAGGTATGAATGCAATGCAATGTCATGCTAATGATGTGTACAGATGTACTCCGGATAAAAATATCAATATCTCGATAGCATAACCCAGTGTGACTCGCGAAGTCTAAGTGCCACCCGTTTGCGTTTTTCCAACGAACGGACGGGACCGAATCTTTGCCCGTGGTACTTCTCGGCGGCGCGCTCTGGGGGACTCGTGGAGCCCATGCACTCACTCAATCTACGATTCTGGAACGAACATCAAATACCGATCTCTTACGTCACTCAAGAAAGATCTAGCCCAATTCATCACAGTGTTTCATCAAGTACCATTAGTATCTCAACAGTATGTCATGAAGAATGAAAGTGTGTGCAATGCATGTATCATTATCAATTATCATACTCAATATCACAATTACCAACAATGGGTATGCTAACAATATATCCGAATCACAAGTACCAACAATGGGTGCGCCAATAATATACCAAAGTCACAAGTACCAACATGGGTACGCCAACTAAATATCAAAGTCACCAATGCCAATCATAGGTATGCCAACACTATCGTTAATATCTACACAAGTCATACGAAATTCTATCCACGTATCAACATCAAATTAAGGTACCCCAATAACACAAACAAGTTGTAACAACAATTCTCAAAGCAATTACTCATTCGTAGCATGAAGCCAATACAATAGATCAAATCAGTAGCAATATATATTACGCTCCTCACGGCAATAGCCTATTAAATACAACTAAATTCGCCGTATTCGCGAAGGCATTCATTCACACTCGTCTAGAACTCGATCGCAACCGTTGGTATATTTTATCCTTCCATTTACAACTAGATGCACTATTAATAGCATAACACACTTAATCACGTCTTATGGAAATTCTCATTGTGAAGAACCACGAAAAAATAGGTATCACCTACTCCCCCAATCCACATAAAATCCACCAAGACTTACGAAACTAAATCAAGCATCCTAAGGAATCTACAGGCCACAAGCCCGAACATACAAATAACACAACAATACCATCCTAGGCTTCCATCCCAAATCTCCAATTCCTACACATGCATTCTCCGTTCCTTATAATACTTGAATATGGGAAACTAATCGGAGTCTACAGAAAGGGAAGCTGTAACCTACCTCATGGCTGAGCGGGTGCCACGAACATCCGTTGATTCTTCAACTCGATCACCACATCATAATCTGCACGAAAGAGCTTGGAGACGCACATGAGGTCCAAGAATAGAAATTACCATTAGGACTCTTATAAAAGACTTAGAATTGATAAGGTAGACATGGGAATTTGTTCTACCTCTAGATTCACTTACACAACGCTAAATGATCAATCAACCTCCATTCATGACTCATGACACTATTCTAAGTCACTAGCTAGGTCAAATTGCCATTTTAAGCTTATCTTTGAGAAATCCATTTTCAAGATTGAAGGAAGAGATCCATTTATAATCTAGTAGGGAAATGAGAAGCTAATTTAGTAACCATTCTAGGTGATGAACAAGAGGGAATTTTTCAATGGAACAAATATTATGTGTTATCTCCGGCATTTTAGCATATTCGGAAAATGCGAAATAATTTCGATTTGTAAAGAATAAGGTCATGTGTTGATTGGGATTAAGGTATGCGTGTGTTGTTCATAAAAAATAGGGGTGTGGAAATACGGAGGAAGGCAAAGGGCAAAATTGGAATTTCGGAAATTAGTTTCGGGAATTATAAAACAAGATTTGAAGCTAATTGGGCTCAACAATAAATAAGAGAAAATGAGGCCCAAAATCAAGGGGTGGCCGGCCATGTGCCTTGGTCCAACCCATGAAAATTAGTCATGTGATTTCTTATATAAGTGAGACAAGTTCAAGAAGTTTCAAGAAAAATAAAACAAGGAAAAAAAAGAAGAGAGAAAAACGGCCAAGGAGAAAAAAAAAAAGAAGAAGAAGAAAGAAAGAAATTTTTTCAAGCCTTCAACTTTGATCCAAGAATTATAATTTTCTTGTATTCCTACTAAGTTTAAGATTCTCTACAAAGTGATACAAATATCTTGGCAAGAAAGTGCTTCTTTTGGCAAGGAGAACTTATTGGAAAAGGTAAGAATTTTATGTTCTTTTGATGTTATGGAGGATTTATGAATGTTAGAATAAGTGGAATTGGATGGGAAGTATGGAATTGTGATGTGTGTGTGCATAACCGTGTGTGTGTGAAGTAGTGCATGGCCGTGAGCCATGGTGTGGTGAAGGGAAGCGAATTAAATTTCATTTAGTTGCTAGTTGTGTTGTTGCGATGTTTGTGATGTAAAGAAAGGTTTAATGAATCAAGTTGGTGTTGAGAATGGTTGGATGTTGTTATGAGAAATTTATGTGATTTTTATATAGTTTTTATATAATTATGAAAGTAAGGTTTTAGAATGGGAATTAGTGTTATGGTTAATGAACTTGGAAGGAGACAATACAATTTTGTAGTTTTGTTGCATTTGTAGAAGTTTGGGATGAATTATGGTTTGATGGAAGTTTTGTATATTTTGTAGAATAATGAGAAACGTGCCCGAATTGTATTTGAATGGCCGTGAATTAGTAGAAAAATATGAAAACGTCGATATTGGATTGAAAGTGTGAAGTTAGAATGGAAGTTATTGCATTATGAAGAAAGTAATACTATTCATGCTAGAATGCGTTTTAATTCGATTGTTGATGTGGTTGATGTTGTTGTTGGGTTGGTTGTTGTTATTTTGGCCGAGTTTAATTCTCGGGGATGTTGGATTTATAAGGGAGATCTTTGCCCAATTGTTGTAGATAAATAAGGGCTAAGAATAAACTTTCAAAGGCATGTGACTTATGTTTGGTAACTTTGACCAATTGTAGATTAAAAGCAAACGGGATTTGAGCTTAAGCGAGCATAAGGTGTGTGCAAGGTATGTAAAGCCTATATTTTCTTCTTTTGGCATGTCCTAGTTCTACTAGGTTAAGATTGGAACCTCGGGGATAATTCTGCTCTTGGAAATCCGAGTTCGATTTAGCATACTATTCATTCAGTGCAATTGAACTATAATCCTTATATTTGGCTAAAAGAATGCTTAAACCTTTGTAACTTCCGCAAATGTATTCGAATCGCTCCGAATCTCTTATGAATAACCTTAGGGAGCCTAATGTTTGTAATTTATGTCCGCCGCCTCGACCTGACCCGAGGTGGGCCCGCAAGTCTCGAGACTCCCTTATTTGATTCGTTTGACTCATTTTCGTATGTTATGAAAAGGAAACGTTTGCCTATGACTCTAAGGTCCGTTTGAAATGCCCTGTAATGATATTTGAACGTTCTTCACTATGAATGATACTAAATTTTCCGAGAATGACCTACGACGTATTTTTCGAAAAATTGATAACTTAAAAGTCCGCGACTTTTGTATATTAATTCCGATTAACTCGATACTCATTTTGAGCCTTTTGATCCTAATGAGTTCGTATATGAAATTATGTGTCGAGCCCGGAACTTACTTTTGATATGCGTATGGTTTACACTTTAATGCTAACTCGTAACGATGATTATGATTTCGCTCGCGTGCCGGGCCGGTTCGTGATCGTGCGCGTTATGACATATTCGGCGGTATGATGTGTTACGGTTTTCGAGACCTCGCCATAGGGCCGGTTACCGTTTATGGTGTTATGATGTGATATGGCATACGATATATTCGATTATTTGATGTGTGTGATGTTATGATGTGTTCGGAGATGTACGGAGATTTGAAAACACGGAGTATGATGTGTTGTGGCGGTCGTGGGGTGACCACATTCGAGCCCTATGCATGACTTTTATTTGCATTTTGTATACTCGCATTCCGCATAGGTTTGACCTCGTTACGTATTTGTTTACGTATCTTCGACTCCGGTCATGGTTTGGATTCTTGTACCTACCTTTTACATACTCGTACTTCTTTCGTACTGACCCCTTTTCTTCGGGGGTTGCGTTTCATGCCCGCAGGTACAGACGCTCGGTTGGGCGATCCTCCGGTTTAGGCTATCCAGTCTGCTACTTTGGAGTGCTCCCTTTGATCCGGAGCCCATATTTTGGTATATGTCTTTTGCTATGTATATTCTGTACATTTCTTGTTCGGAATGCACGGGGGCCACGTCCCGTCATATGTTCGTACGTTATTACATTTGTAGAGGCACGTAGTCATATTTGTGGTTCGTGGGTCCGGTTTGTTCGTATATGATTCTGATTTGCGTCCTTAAGCGGCCCCGTGGTTGTTATGGCCGATATGGCCCACATGTTTGTATGTATGTGTATGTCTGGGCGATGTGCATTCCGCCAGTTTTGATTTTGGTATGATGATTTTACACGAGCGACCGCTTAGGATAGCATTCGTTTCAGTATTTGTGCGATGTCTGCTATTAGTTACCGGTACGAATAATATCTGTTAAATCTGGATATGCCCTAATATGGCAATCTGGTTCGTAAGTTTGTTTGGGTGCCCAAGTAGGGCACCAGTCACGGCCCACGGGGTACGGGTCGTGACATTATGAATAACTAGCCAACCATCTTTTAAAGTCTAAACTGATTGAGATACCCATTCTTGTGGTTTTCTAGATGAGGGACGCTTAATGAGAATCATTAATAGGGAGAATGAATGGGATGAGTTAAGGGGATTACCTTTCCCAAAAAACTATCCATTTTGGCTCCATAACAGCTCTAAGGGCGGTACGGGCTATTTAGGGTTTTGCAAAATAGGGTCAAATCTTGAAATGTCACTTAAATAGGGGAATTCACTACTTGTACCTACTGTAGCTGTCTGAGGTGCCACTTCAGCGGTATCGCTTCTGCGCCCAAGGTACCGCCGGGGTGGTAATTGAGGTATTTGCTATATCGCTTTTGCGGTTGCCTAATCATTGCTCCACCACCGCTGGGGCGGCATGAAAGGCACTGTAGTGGCACACTGGGCCCAGGTGCCCCGAATCCAATTTCTTTATACGCAACTCGTACGATTTCCCAATCAAGTTAACGTTTCCAAATATGCAAGAAGGGTCAAGTATGTCTCAAGGAGTCAGTGCCACGAATATTTCGGAATTTGACAACGACGAAACGGGTTGTTACACCTTTTTAATATTTTGATGAAAATAATTTACCTTGCCTAAATTTTCTGGCCATGACACTAGTTCACGATTAAGTTTTGGATGGCCAAGGTTTCTTTTTAGTTCAAATAAGAAAACAAGTTTTCCTGTTAGACCTCGTTTTGCCAAAACTTGGTCACAGTGTACAGCCCATCGTAAATGTATCTTATGTCACTCTTTTCACCATTCACTCTTTGTTGGCCATAAATAAACCTCCTTTGGATATCCCAAGTCCATGGATTTCTTCAAGGAAACATTACACCTTTTAAGCATCTGTTCTTCCAGTCTCGCATTAACAAAAACTTTTTGATCCCACCTTGACCTACATAGATGAAAGCTTGAGAAGATATGGCCGCGTTCTTGTACTGACTAGAATCAACAATACTAGTTGTAGCATCTTTTCTGTTAATATTTACATAATCGATACCTTAATAAATTGGTGATGTAGTCCTATCATAACAAGTTACTCGCTTTTTGAACTTAATTGATCCTCAATTTCAATTCCAGGGAACATGTCCAAAGGTCCACTCACAATTTACCACTTTCTCTAATTTTCAAACTCATTGCTTTGCCTCTATATGGATACTCTCTCTCTCTCCTTCATGTTTTTCTGTTCTCTCTCTCTCTCTCGCAAATGTTTTGCATATATAGGTCATCAAAATTTTTAGAATCTCTCTGACTTCTTTCGTATTCTGAATATGTTCATAATCATTTAACGATCCATGACCAGAAACACCACACATGATATGGTTTCTCAAGAAGATTCAAGGAATTTTGCCGTCATGACCAGAAACACCACACATGACAAGAAATTCCTTGAATCTTTCACTCCAGTAATGTTTGTGTGGTGTTTCTGGTCATGGATTGTTAACTGAATACGAACATATTCAGAAAGTGAAAGAAGTTATAGAGGCTCTAAAACTTTTGAATGATCTATATTCTAAACGTTTGCGAGAAGATAAAGCACAAAAACATGAAGGACAGTCTAAAAGAAGTAACGATATAGAAGCAGCAATGAGTTTGAATAATAAAAAAAAGTGGGTAAATTGTGAGTAGACCTTTGGTAATGTTCCGGGATTTGAAATTGGGGATCAATTCCAGTCCACGGCAGAACTTGTTACAATTAGACTACATCGCCAATTTATTAATGGCATCGATTATGTGAATATTAATAGAAAAGATGTTGCAATTGGCATTGTTGATTTTGGTCGGTATGAGAATGAGGAAATATCTTCTCAAACTTTCATTTAAGTAGGTCAAGGTGGGAATCCAAAAGTTTCCATTTATACGAGAGTGGAAGATCAGAAGCTTGAAAGGGGTAATGTTACCTTGATGAAGTCTATGGACTTGGGATATCCGGTGAGTGTTATTTGTGGTCGACACAGAGTGAATGGTGAAAAGTGATATAAGATATATTTACGATAGGCTGTACACTATGACTAAGTGTTGGCAAGAAAGAGGTCCAATTAGAAAACTTGTTTTCAAGTTTGAATTGAAAAGAAACCTTAGCCAACCAACACTGTAACGACCCGTTCGATCGTTATTGCATTTTTAACTATTTTTCCCTGTTGACCCATCCCTTGGCCTTATTAGTACTATTTTGACCCGCGGGGACATGTGGAACGGTTTCCTACGCATTAGAGTGATTTTGGATGTGACTTTTGAAAAATTTAGCTTTTAAGTGAAAACCGTTTGACTCATAATTGACTTTTGGGTAAACGGACCTTTTTTAGAAATTCATCGATTCTGAGAGGTCGGGATGATCATTTGTGTCTGATTGGTGGGCTTGATTTGGTTCCTAATGCACTGGGATGTGTTTTAGGACTCGTGTTGGAAGGTTGGTTTTGGGGTATTGGGGGTTGACTTGGTCAACGAGACCTCCGTTGGGAATTTCAAGGCCAAGAGCGCCTTCGTAGCTTGTTTTTATGTAAGTCTGTGTATATAGTATATGAGCAGATGGCTTCAGGTGATAGTCACGTTTTCGGGTTGTGATTGTGAAAGTTGAGGGATTCTGGTGTCTGGTGCCTCGTCATAGCGGCACCATTACCGCACCGCAATAGCGGTGGCCATGCTGCAAAAGGAGCCTAGTGCATTCAATAGTTGACCACCACAACGGTTTGAGGGAGTGCTAAAGCTGTACCGCCGCAGCGGTCTCGTTGTCACAAAAGCAACCGACGGGCAGTTTTCTGATTTAAAAGCCATTGGAAACCCTTATTTCCTTCCATTCCTTATATTACATGTCCTTAGCATCTTGGAGGCGATTTGAAGAGGGTTTGGTCAAATTCTCTTGAGGATAATCAATCTAATCTCAATCTGTTTCATTACCTTTCCTAAGTCAGAATTCATGCTAGTTACTCCATAGAACTTGGAGAATAAGAGAGGGTTTTTGGTATCTTTCTTGAATAAGTTTTTAATCATAAAATTTTGATTTGTTGGTGGATTAATCTTGATTAAGTATGGAATTATTGAGAAGTAACTATATAAACATGATTCCTTCACTGTTATTGACCAATTTGTGAGGGTTAAAGTTAGGGTTTATACCCAAATTTGGGGGGTTTTTCCTAAAATCTGAATTTAAGTGACTATTAGTTCTTCTAGCTTATAATTGATGGGAATTGATCAGCTAGAATATTAATTTCATGTTGAGACCTATGGATTCCTTATTCTATCTTTCTAGTTCAAACACCCCATTCCATGGGTTAGGATTTGGGTCTTGAATAAAAGTAAGGTTTGAATGATGTTTCTTCTTGATTCTAATTCCATATTCGGATATGGCTAGACTTTCATATTTTAAGGCGTAACGAAAGGGCAAGGCGCATGATTGTCACTTCGAGTTTGTTGTTCGGCCTTCTAGATAGGTTACGGTTTACCTTATGGTAAGACTTCGACTAGCCAAACTTATATTTAGACGATATTATCGGAGAATGCATGTAAGCCTTTAGTATGAAGTTGGGTTGGATATTATCATAGGTTGGGCCTTATTGTATGATTTTGGGAAGGAGGGGGGGGGGGGAGGGGGGCGTGCTAGCCACCCCATTGTGTTGTTAACTTATCTTAATCTATTTACTTGTTGTCTCATTGCCACGTTGAGACATTGTGTAATTGCGACTAGTGATATATCATGGCTATGACATTGCGGTACTTTTCTTGATTGATACTGAGATGAGAATGGTGATTCCATTGTGGCTTATTGGGTAGCCTTACTGCTAATATTACTTGTGTGCCATGTGTGGCGCGATTGAGAGTTGGAATGTTTATCTGTATATTACAATATATAGTTGAAGATTTTTGTGATTGATGTGTTTAATTGAGGCTAAGGAAGTGCACCGCATGCATTCCATACTTCATATATGATTGTTGACTTTGTGTTTTGCATTCGTCTCTCTGTTATATTTCACTTATCATCCGAAAAGGGAAAGATAGTGAGCGTGGTCCTGAATTGTGATGTGTACTTATGTTAAGGTACGAACGACATCTTGATTATGATTTATTGTTGACAGTGATATTATGCATGGCATTCATCCTCATTTTATATGATACATTGATATGAGCTGTGACTTGGTACTGATGATAATAAGTGAGAGAGTGTACCCTCCAAGGTCTTTGCCGGAGAGCGTAAAAGAGAGATGAGTGTCCAATGCCTAAGGTCGTTGCCGGGATCGTGAGAGGGTCCGATACCCGAGGTCTTTGTCGAGATCGTGAGAATGTCCGATGCTCGAGGTTTTTGTCGGGATCGTGAGAGAGGTACATGGACTTCTGGGTGCCCCATAGGTCATGATCGTTGAGACATGGAGTTATTCCGTCTGGGACATATTGTACAAAGGTACATATGCATTGCATTCATCATACATACATTATTGCATTGCATTGTACCTTTTGATTTCTGGTGATATGTTGTGATACTCTCGTGGTATACTGGTTTGAATTGATTATACTAATACTTAGCACAATTGGGTTTAGATTCTATAACATAGGTGGTAATTTGTACTGTGGATATGGATTCGTGTTGACCTGTACTTGTTGGTTTATGTGTTTATACTTGCTTTGTTGTCTTTATATACATTAGCCAGTCTTAGTCAGCCTATGATACCTACCAGTACTTGTTATCTGTACTGACCAACACTTGCTGCATTCTTTTATGAATGCAGAGTGCCAGGTTGGATCGACTTCTACTCCTCGTGGCTGATATTCGAGAATCGCTTATTCGAGCCTTTCAGGGTGAGCATGAGGACATTCCCTACCCGAAGACTCTTCCCTTTATTATGTCTTTGTTTTTTGTTCTAAGACATGATTTTGATGCTATTGATGTATTATTATTATTATTATCCAGACTTGTAGTATATATTTAGTTAGATGCTCTTATATGACCAGACCAGATACTGGGGTGTATTTCTTTTACTTCCGTATTTTCTTATATTACTATAGTGAGACTTACGTTATTCTATCTTCGTCCGCTTTATTTATGTATTTATGATTATTGGGATGAGGGTTCGCTTTTTGAGGTGGGAAAGGTAGGTGCCCTCACGACTTAGTGAAAATGGGTTGTCACAAAAACTTACACGTGAACTAGTGTCACGACTAGCAAATTTAGGCAAGGTAAATGTTATACCCTATTTCAACCGGAGTCAAAATAGTTTACAACATCCCGGTAATTTCACGGTTATTTAAAGTTAAGAGTCGCCACCTAATTATTTATGGTGAATTAGGGCACCTAAAGTTTATTTAAAGTTATTATCTAGAGTTGATTTTATTAAAGTCTACGAAACCAAAAATTTTTTAGGTAAGGGTTCAACTAATCCAGAGGGAAGGTATTAGGCATCCTCTAAGATCCATTAACAATGGTTAACTGACCGAACTTAGGTGAATTAATTAGGCTAAGTGTAAGTTGTAAAACATTTATGTATTAACCTATAAGGTAATTGATTTAAGCTAAGGATGGGAATTGGTATCAAAAGTTAAAGGCCAGGACTAAAATGTGTTGTGGAGCTCCAAAAGTATGTAAATGAAATTTTAAGATAGAAATGGATGCAAATTTGGTGTTGATTCCTTGGTTGTAAACATATTTTCGTAAACATATGAGTTCGATAAACATATTTCTTGTTTGGTTGATTCTATATTTTAGGTAGGTCTTTAGTACTGAAGAATAATAATAAAGAACAAAGGGAATCTTATTCTTTTTTGTGTTGCTAGCTTCTTCTAACAGGACAGACATAATTAGAGATAAAATCATTCCAAAGCAAATAAAGTGAAAGAAAAAAAAAAGGAAGTTACGTATGCAAAGTAGAATAACGGAAAACGCATATATTTAATATGGGCTCAGGCCATTTTAGGACTGCTGCTGTCCGCTACTGTTGGACTTCGGTCCAGCAGAGTTAATATGTGGCTGTGGGTTGGCTGACTCAAGAAGAGAAATCACGTTGGGCTTTTAGCCCAACACCGAATGCGGGAGGTGTGAATGATGGAGTGGATGCGCATTCCAGGCCTTTACGGGATGACATCGAGTCTTAAAGTAAGACTCTCGACTCCGGTGTACATGTAAGGAAAAGATAAAGATTAGTGACAAGGAAATTTACCCGAGGATGTTCATGGTTTTAAATTCACGCATAACATGAATGAACACACAGTTACTGATTTATTCTCGGTTAATTCACATGACACAAAAAATGATATATCTATCTTATACTGATTATATCTATTTCCTACATGCTTATGAGGGTACAGAAATGCATATACCCCGTATATCATAATTTTAGAGAACATCAAACAGTAAAGGGCAGAAACAACTAAATGAATCGTGCTAAGAGGGAATTGACACCTGGAAACCACATATAAACAGTACCATAAACAAGACATACAAGACAAGTATACACAACATACTAGTACATACCTAGATCAGCTCATAACAGTGTCTTTCACTAATCACATTTAGATAGTATGCAAAGCTAACAGGATCCATATCGCATATAGAGGTAGGCATAAATGGTCATAGCATTGATCTTTTGTGTTTATTATCCAAACACACCAAATACATAAAATAACAGTAGGCCTTACGGATTTGATCTTATACTCCTAAGTCTTTCACGGGACAAGTTTGGGGGACAGAAGACGGTGATTCAATATTCCATGACATATTTATCAAGTATAACGATCTGTTAGTCGCTTAATAATTTGCAAATAACAGGGGCATTCAAGGGCATTTGCAAACTCGGATCATTTCTAAAATGTGGTAACAACAGAGAGAAAGAAAAAGAAACAAACTGAAGAGGACAGTTTGAAGCCAAAACAAGAATGTAAAACTAAAAATGCATATGCATCCGAAGATTAGATCATATTATCTAACAGCCCCTACTTTGAGTGTCTTCTTAAACTAAATCCTCTTGAACCGATAGAAAGAATACTAAAAGCTGCAAATGATTCATACTTCTCAATTTGCACACCAAATCTGCATAATGCTATGATGCTTATGGAATCAAATCAATCAAACCATGTTGAAATTTAAACAAATAGCCAACACGAATATACACGAATCCTATCAAGCCACTAACTAAGACTAGATTCACTAACGACTGAACACTTGTAAACGAACTAAACTGACTGAAGCGACAAACATGTGTGAACGCATAAACACTTACAGACTGAATTTAAAACACACCAGCTTGAAACATAAACATGTAGGACCGTTAACTACTGAACGGGAGAAATTAAACCAAGACGCGAACACACGAACATTATTAGAACCGAAGTTAGACTAACTAAACATTACGAGTATGCATAGCCACAGCTAAGTTACCAAACTGCAACCCGACCAACTGAAACAACTAACATGTATGAACACATACTCACTTTTTAAGCTACCAACACTGGAAATTGAATTGCTTAAAGAAAAATTATTTACCTTCCGCGGGTACAGTGAAATGGGGCGTCGAGGTCTCGAATCTATGCTCGAACACGACGAACCCGAACTCGAAAAAAGTATTTCGAATCGAAATTTGATATCAGCCGAAACAGTAGATTCTTGTTAAAAGAAAGGAAATCTATTTATCAAAAGAAACAATTTTCAAAAAAATATTCCCCTTAAACTGGTCTTGCACGTTTGTATTTATAGTATCAAGATAGGGTTTTCTTGATTCGAAATTGGGCTAGCCGTTTGAAATCACGATCAAATTTTAAAGTTGATCTCCTTCAAAAATCTCAAAAGTTGTTTGGCCATTTGTGTTGACCAGACCGTGTATATAAAAAAAAAAGCAAGGCAAAAATCTGCTATGGCTGAGAACAAAATGATTTCTTGTTTGGAAGAAGAAAGGGATGAGGGTGCTGCACGATAATGGAGTAACAAGGTCTGCCATGGTTGAAAGGGCACTGGGGTTTAGCTACAAATAGAGAAGGGAGAGAGGAAAAATTTGCACGAAAATGGAGTGGCACAGATCTGCCATTGTTGAAAGGAAAAACGGATCTTAGCTCAAAGGGGAAAGAGATGAGGGAGATGCAGAGGAGAGAAAGGCGGGGTGCGCGTTGTTGTTTGATTAGGGTAGGTGAAGCTGATGAAATGAAAGGAGAAGTGGGCCGGATCGGGTCGGGTAATGGGTATGGGCTGGTTTGGTTGTTGGGCTGGTCTGTTAAGCGGGATAATGGGCTTGATTTGGCTGAAATTTTGTGGCCTTTTCTCCTTCAACTTAATTCCTTTTGGGTTTCTAATTTAACAACTAGTACAATGAAGACAATTAATAATTAGTATGTAGAAAGTAAAAATTTAATAAAGTATAATTAATTTAACGAGTACAAAATCCGAAAATGAAACGATGACGAGCTATTAGAAGTTATGATAAATTAATGCTCGTAATGTTGATAGTGAAAATAGCGAAAATGAAAGTAATGATATTAATAATAGCAAAATAAAAAATAGTAGTGAAAATAAAATATTTAGATTGTTAATAAATTTAAAAAGCTCCAGGAAATAAACTGAAATAAAGGAGGGACAAAATTGGGTGTCAACAGTAAATCATTTACGAGAAAATTTTAACAAGGCAACAAAATCCGTTATGCCAATTAAAAATCAAAGCAAAGGCCACACACATACCTCAATCGGAAAAACAACACAAGCGAATGGCAGTTATTCAAGAAAGCCAATTTATACACTTGCTCAATAGGATCTTTGACAATTAAATAAAAACAAATGCCTCACTCTCCTTCAGTTATTAGGGAAGAATCAAGCTCTTATTTTTTGTTCAACAAACTCTAACCTATGGCCTCTATTAATGATTGTTATTGAGAATTCAGGACTGGCATGTGTGGGTAACCGGCCGAGTACGGATATCATCGAGCCCGGGAGGGTCGAGTACGGACATTATCGAGTCCCGGGAGGGCCGAGTACGGATGATACCGAGCCTATGTGGCCGGGTACGTAGTTGTACTGCATTACAAACTATTGCATATGTAAACATGTGGATGTAACAAGTGTATCTTTAGAGGAATAAAGGGGTAAGTACGTACGACGACTATTAAAAAGATATTATGAGAAATGGACAGTTCTTTTATCTTCTGCTATCCCTTATGCTCCTATTATGTATTATTATTGTTGATGCCTTACATACTCAGTACAATGTTCGTACTGACGTCCGTTTTCTTTGGACGCTGTGTTCATGCCCACAGGTAGACAGGGTGCGACCCGTATTCGTAGCAAGCCGTTAGCCGACCGAGAGCACTCCTTTATTCGAGGTGCTATCTTGAGACGCATTTTTTGTACATATATATTTTGGGCACGACGGGGTCCCGTCCCGTCCATATGTCTAGTAATAGAGGCTCGTAGATACGTATGTATGGGTAGTATGGTCTTACAAGTCTCTCATATGTATACGCACGTATGTACATTATTATTTTGATAGCCTAAAGAGCTGATGTTTATAAAGTAAATATGTTTTAAATGAAAGTCGTTTTCTATGATTATGAATGATGAGAAATATGAATGAAGGCAGGATAAGTAATAGAATGAGTGGTGCTCGGTGGTTAGCCCCGGGTACCCGTCATGGCCCTAGTCGGGTCGTGACAAAAGTGGTATCAGAGCTGTTCTGTCCTAGGAAGTGTCTACGAGCCGTGTCTAGTAGATTCTTATTAATGGTGTGTTGCGCGCCACGCTAAAAAGCAAGAGGCTATAGGGCATTTAGGAAAAATAACCATCTTTCTTTTTAAGAGATCGTGCGATAGAGCCGTGCATAAGCTTTTACCCTCCCTAATAGTGTGTTGTGGTTTCAGAAATGCCGCCAAAAGGAAAAGCTAAAGCCTCCCGTAAGGGCAAGACTAAGGCGGCGGCAGAAAGAGAGCCTCCAATGAATGTAGATGAGGGCGAATCACATAACGAGGCTCCATCTAATGCCTCTACTACTCCGCCTATTACAGAAGAGCAAGAAGGGGCTTCAGCTCCAACTCCTATGCCTCCAGTTCCTCCACCATCTACTTCGGGTCAACAAGTGACCGAAGCCATCCACTTATTGACACAGCTTAGTTGCCGCCAGCACGGCGGCAAGTTTGGGTTTAAATAGGTGGCCGTTAGTCTTTAGCCTCGTGATTTCTGAGTTTGAATCCTGAGTTTTTCGGGTCAAAGCCGGACGAAGACCCTCAAAGTTTTATTGATGAAATGTTGAGGACATTGAGGATTATTCATGCCTCTGAAACCGAATCTGTGGAGTTATCATCTTATAGACTCCGGGATGTGGCGGTCCTATGGTATAACAATTGAATATTATCAAGGAAAGAGAATGCGCCTCTTCCGGTTTGACAAGAATTTGTAGATGCCTTCATCCGCCACTATTTGCCACCCAAGGTCCGCCGAGCTAGAGCGGATAGGTTTTTAAATTTGAAACAAGGCAATATGAGTGCCCGGAGCATAGCTTCGCCTTTAATTCATTGGCTAGATATGCTCCAACCATGGTGGCCGACATGGGGGATAGGGTGCGCGAAGTTTGTGAGTGGCTTAGGGCCACATTTATATCAAGAATGTTTAACGGCTTCATTGCATGACGGGATGGATATTTCCCGCATTCAAGCCCATGCCAGAATTTGAAAAGGCAACAACATCCAAAAGCGGCGAACGTGATATTGATAAAGGGCAAAGTAAGAGGGCCAGATCCTGATCCATGGGCGCCGATAGCGACTATAAAGCCGAGGATCGAGGGCAGCTTATATCAGACACTCAGCGGGCCGGCGACTAAAGGTGTACCTCCATGAGCGTTGGTGCCGTAGGTCCGATTGCTCTATTCATTCCCGACCGAATCGTAGTTGCTCGCAGTCGGCTCTCGTATGGAGTGATTCGAAAGCGTACGAGATCATCTATACCACAATGTACTGGCGCGGTAAGCTAGACAAACCGTGCCAATTGGTTTTGGATGTTTGCCATGCTTGCGGCCTCAGTCATATTATGAGAGAGTGCCCATTTCGAGGCGTATATGTACGGTTCGGCCCCACGGATCCGCAACGGCTTCTTAGTCATCCATGCCAAGCCCGGGGCAAAGCACTCGTAGACACCAGCAAGACAAAAAGGTGGTGGGGAGAGCGCTAATCCAAGTGGTCCCGCATCGTACGTATGCATTGGCCGAGCAACAAGATCGAGTCACTTTCGCCGATGCCGTCACAGGTATATCTACACCTTTGATTATGTGTTAAGGGAGGAATAAATATTTGTATTAATAAGCAAGTATGAATTGAGAGGTTTTACGCTATGTAGCGACGATAATAGGTAAAGTATGATATGTGGTATTATGGTTCTCAAGTTTAAGGAAGTAAGGTATGAAGAGTAGAACTTCCAAGATAGTGACGACGATGAGTCTATGACTATAAAGAGCTACCATGTATGCGATAAAGAAGAAATAGGTAAGACACGAGTATGTTAAGCCTCACACACGATTAACTATGAAAGCATAAAGAATGGGAAACGGCATGAATAAGATGTAGTATAGTAAGGGATATAAGAATTAAAGGTTTAAAGGCGAGGCAACGGATTTAAAAATGGTACATGCAAAACTTTTGCCGGAGTAAAGCCGAGTAAAAAGAATACAAGTATGTAGAGCTGAACGATAGACCCTAAGATGTGATGATAGATGTAATGTGAACGACGATAGTAATGACGTTAAAGATGCCTATGATCTTATATGTATATGTGCCTATGTGTGGCTATTATGGAACCCCGAAAATTGTAATGGCCTAGTAGAATATAGATATATATATACGCGTGTGTGCGTGTACCCATATATATATATATATATATATATATATATATATATATATATATATATATATATATATATATATATATATATATGAAATTACGCACGCACCACTACTAAGCATGGATAACCCCGATATGTATATGATATGAATACGAGTGCAAATACCGACTCTTCGTATGGAAATGCTAAGGAAATGAATATGTAAATGCTATGTATGAATGGAAATCAATGCGAGTACGAATATGCTAAGTATATGTAATATATGTGATAGGTGTATATGACACTCAAGAAATATGAGTACAATATTTATACTTTGCCAATGGAAATGCTATGAAAATGAATTTGCAAAACCATGTATGACTTAATATCATTATTGAACACGAATATGTATACGGACGTAGAACTTCAAGTGAATGTATAGGTGTATTTCGAAAGTGTTGTCAAGAACGATTATGTGACTTGGCATTTATACTAGTCCCCAATGAAACCAAGTGATAGATTTGCAAAGATGATATTTAGATCATTATGCGAGGGAAAAAAAAGGATTGCCATACTAGAGCAAGTATGAAGACTTCGGAATAAGAAAGGTGTGATGAGATATGGCAAGAAAGGGGAAATGAGTTTGGGAGGCGAAAGAGAAGATAAAAGATATATCCACATTTATTTCAGCTCCCTAAAAGATCCATGATGAGACATCGAGATTATAAGGCATGTATACTTTTCTTTATGTAAATGGGCCGTGTGTGGCCAGTTTCTATTGCTATTGACATTGTGGCCCCGTGAGGAATTATTAGCGGGTTGTGATAGGATGGTAGTGCCATAATATGTGGGAGACTCCGGCAAAATTTTCGTAGAATTCCTGAAGTGCTTAACATTTGAGGACGAATGTTTAAGTGGGGAAGGATGTTACACCTCAAAATTTTTTTCTTTGTTGCACAAAGTTGAATGGGATAATGAAGAGCATATGATGTATTTCAATAAGTAAGTAATGACATTTGATGACCTTAAGTAAGATTTTAAAGACATCCGACGTTAGACAAGAAAGTTGCCAAGAGAAGGCAATGTATGAGATAGGTATCAGACGAGAATTTCGAGTAACAAGTCAATAATGGCCTAATGATGTTTTGGGAAAAAGTTATCATGTCCCTTAGATTGCTAATGAAGTGATAAACAAGTGTTAAGAAGGTTCCATAAGGATTGGAGATCAAACGAGATGACGGGAACAACATCGGAAAAGTTGTGAGTTTCACGGCCACTTCCATGGACCGTGAAACCTTGTACAGGTCGTGGAATGGTCCGTGGAACTGCCAGCAGAGGTGGTGGCTGGCTGGTCATGAACCAAGACCAATTCCACGGATAAAGACCATGTTCCACGGACCGTGAAAGGGTCCGTGGAAGTCCCGACGGGCCAACTTAGTTCGTTTATAAATGATGTTCCCACTTCATTTATTTCATTCCACACACTTCTTCATCTCTATCAAGGCCTCTAACAGGTTCCATATACTTCAACCACAAGAATTCAAGGAAAAGTTATGGACAATCATCAAACCAACAAGAATCAAGATTGTGAAGCATCAAAGTCATCTAAACCAAGAAATTCCAAAAGAAGTAAACTAGGGTTTTTAAAAGGAGAGTATTCCACTCAAGACTTATTCTACCATTATCTAAGGTAAGTTTTGTGGCATTTTCATGATATTTGAAGTATTGTAAAGTTGGAACACTTGAATTGTAGAAGAAAATGTGAAATGGGTCATAAAGGTGGGAATAGTGTCAATGTTGAGTAATAGTTTAGATCAATTAAGAATACGAAGGTGGATTGTGACTATGAATACATTATAAATGACATTTTAGAACATGAAATAAGTATTATATGTGAAGAAACATGATTTCGGGAGAATTAAAGGTAAATCACTAAATGTGAATAATGTGAACGAATGACGATTGTTGGTTATAAAGACATTGTGATTGTTGTTATGAATGTAATGGGAGTTGGTATGGAATATGGAGGAAGTCGTATAAACAAAGGAAATGCTACTCAATTTTCTCTAGCTTTAGTAAGCACGTCTTTATAAATGTTTAGCTAACGTCGATACGAATTCTCTTGAAGGTAAAGACGTGGGCATTAAAGGAGAACGAGCAAGCAACCTTGATTAAAAGCATGTTGTAGATTCATAATGCCATACATCAGAATGAACCTATCTCTTGAGAAATTACAGTCAACCAACCATAAAACAATATGTAAGCCGACAAGGCTGCTATTATACGCGGGAATATCCAAAACGAACTACAATTGTATAACTGACCAAACCATATTTACAACCCACACATGTCTACGTATTCCCAAGAGTATACCGTTGAATATGACTGTTGGGCCCCGCTCGTACCGAACGTGCATAAGTCTATGTCAAAAGGATTCACCAAAATAGCTCAAGCTCCGGAACAATGGAGCTCTCCAAGTAGCTGAGTAGAAGTCCTAGACTGGTGGACCACCAAACTGATTATCTGTACCTGCGGGCATGAAACGTGCATCAAGAAAGGGGGTCAAGATTTAATAGTCAATGTACTGAGTATGTAAGGCATAAATAACAACATATATAGATGTGAAAGGTAACATAGAATAGGAGGGATAACTTGTACATCTTAAAATCATATGCACACAAGCACCTCTATATATATATATATATATACACACATATAACTTAAGTATTAGTGTTGCAGAACGTGCAACCCGATCCATAAATGTTAGTGCTGTGGAACATACAGCCCGATCCAAAAGTATATAATTTTGCCGCGAAACGAACGGGCCGATCCATAAATGTCATATGTTAGTGTCGAGGAACGTACGACCCGATCCATACATATCATATAAGTTAGTGCCAAGGAATGTACAGCCCAATCCATATAAGTTAGTGCCGAGGAACGTACGGCCCGATCCATATAACCTAGTGCCGAGGAACGTACGGCCCGATCCATATAAGTTAGTTCCAAGGAACGTACGGCCCAATCCATATAAGTTAGTGCCGAGGAACATACGACCCGATCCATATATACCATATTCATATACATGACGTAAATAGTATGCATGAAAGCTCATATGAAAGCTGTAACTTTATCGAAAGAAGCAAGGTCATGTAACCTCCGATTTATATTAGCGGAGCAATCATTATCGCTATATCTCACCTCAAGGAACAAGAATACAAGCATGAGATCAACAACAAGAGTAGAATCAAAGAAATCATGAAATAAACTCAATGATCTCATAATAGCATTAAAATCATGAGCTTTGAAATTTCTAGAATTAAAATCATCATCATCATGTTCATCATAGAAAACACCTCATCTCTGGTATCATAAGAAGCTTTTAAGAATCACGAACTTCTAACTTTTGGAAGTAAGAAGGTTATGGAAACATATATGGAATCATAACATAGGGATCATGCCTTTTGAAAGAAAGGGACTAGCCTTAACATGCCTGTTCAGCCTCTAACTACCTACGCTTATCCGTCCGAGCCCGCAAGTCTATATATAAGACTATTCATACTATGATTAGACTCATTGTTATATACTTATCCTAAGCCTTCAAATAAATCTATCTAGAATCTGCCATAATTTCGGCAGCATCTCCTCTGTTTATATGCCTAGCCCAAAATTATAATTCAATAACCAACAACAACTACAACAACACCAACATCACCCATAATGTTCTCCATATCAAAATACTCCACAAACATTCCATATAGTGTTTATCCCATATTTCCACCAACAAAATCATTTTATAACTATTTAATAGTCTTGTCTCCGTAAATAAACCAAGATTAGCATTACTAATAAGAGGTTCATAACTTTCTCCCGATAATATTACTATATCTTCACTCCTCCACCTTGAAATTATTCCGAACCGTGTCGCTATACGATTTTATAATCGCAACTGTACGCTACCTAGACCGAAATTCGGGAATTATACTTGGTTCGGGCTAAAATTTGATGTTGGGAAGTTGTTGGAGATTTCTAATATTTGGGGTTTTTCTCAAAGTTTGGATGAGGGGGGGGGGAGTGTGCCCCCTATATATTGTTCAGACCGCCCAACCCACCCAAAACTGTCACATAGTTTTCCGCGCAGCTTATTTTTCTCGCCTCTCGCGCGTTCGTTCAGTAAAAAGGTCATAACTTTCGATTATGATATTGTGTGAGGGACCAAGACCTATGGTTGGAAAGATATTTTAATTATCTACAACTGACATTTTTGGTGTGTTTCCAATTTCCAAATCTATAATGTCATTTTTGCCTCCTCAAGTTAGATCATCCGAAAACGTATCCTTAAATCATCCTTTTGGAGGGCTTATGCCCCTATTTGGCTTAAGGTTCCTTCTTAAGACTTGCTCAACTTCCCATTTACTACTCATATAACTTTTCATATGTCCTTTATAAAATCTCAAAATGTGGGCCCACCTTAACTTACGGTTACGAGGGCTACTCATCAAGTAACGTACAATCGATTTACACCATACGGTGTGTATATACATATATATATATACTCATATAATATTTTTTGTACTTATATAATATAATCTTCACCCCTAATCCTTGTATAACTTTACTCTCCTTGAGCTCATACTAAGCCGCCCGCGCTCGTAATGCAAAAATTTTCGGTGTAACACCGTTCTACCGGCTAGTGGATATACGCGAGGCCGACGCCCTCGAGCCGGATGCTCCACTCCTCCCTCTACCTCGTCCTACTGGTGTCCGAGAAAATTGCCCCGGCGGGCGCACCGCGGAGATCAACAAACCGCGACCCGTGGCTAAACTATACTCCCGCTCTCTCTCACCCGGGACACCGGCCGCACCCCCGTGACCTAGGCCGGCCACAAGCATAACAACCATCCGATCCTAGGCCGACACTCCGGCCTCGCGTGTAACTTGCTGCTACTGTGGCATACCGTGGCAGCGGGGTCTCATCCCGGCCTGACTTTGTCCGTACCGAGAGCCTCGCCGCTTCTAGAACTCCGGCCCCGCTTCGAAATAAGACGATCGATCAAACCTCGAACCTCGAAACCACTGGAAACGCACTCCCCGCCGAACCGACGTTTTTGATATGCGGACAATGGGTCTCTCTCGTCTCCCCTATTCTAACCCCGATCTCTAAAGACCTGTCTCTCTTTCCATGGCCTTGATCACGATCACGTTCTGTCCTCCGCTGATGCTTGCGGTCCTTCAAATTCTGTGCATATGCCTGTATATGGGAGATATCCATGCCTGGCTGTAATGCAGCAATCGTATAAGCATCTATCAAATGTGGCCTTAGACTAGCCACAAAATGATAAACTCTGTCCTCCATCTCAGCCACCATAGCAGGAACATATCTGGCCATAGAATCAAAATACACACAATACTCCTGGACACTTATACTGCCCTACTCAACACGCAACCTATCCGGCCGGCTCACGGACCTCCTGGTGTAAATAATGGCGCAATAAAAGTACCGAAAACTCGCCAAAACCATCGCAGGGGCATTATATCCCCTAGATAGCTCCCAAGTTTGATGCCACTGCACTGCAATATCACGAAGCTTATACGAAGCCAACTCCACAAACTCGACCTCATCCGCGTGCATAACCGTCAAAGTCCTCTACATACCATCAATGAAATTCTGGGGGTACATATTTTGCTTTGCCATCGAAAACTC
>NW_026716228.1:0-18040 GCF_029784015.1 Lycium ferocissimum
TTCTTGATTAGTTGGTTTATCGGTCATTTGCTTACTTAGCATTGCTAATTTTAGACTATGAAACGATCGAGTCATTTTGGAAGGGCAAGGCTCGACAGTTTGGCGGTTCATGGCACCCGATTCGGCATGGAGGTAGATTCTGACTTACCTTTCGGTTAGACTCAAATTAGGGAAAACATATGCGAGAGTTAGATATTGACGGGGGAAAGCATGCTAGGCCTTCGTATACGTGATTAGGCCATCGTTGCCTTACTATTGTGATTAGGCTTGTTGCCTTACTTCGTCGTGTTGTGATACGTGCTACACTCATTTCTCTCTTGTTGTGTCATTTATCATCGTAGAAAGGAAGGATAATAAGATTAGGCCCGAATCATGTTGTATAATTATGGATAATACCCGATTGAAATCTTGATTATGATTCTTGATGATAATATCATGCATGGCATACATTCTCATTTCACATGTATATTGATATCGAATTATGACTTGTTACCGATGATGATAAATGAGAAAATGGAGCACTTGGTGACACAAGACAGATTGTGAGGGTACTTGCTATATCCGGGAAGTAAAGTTATGTCATAGACTCTCTATGCTTGATTGACTCCGGTTCGTTGATTTATTCCATGGTTAAGTATTATGCATTCATTCTAATTCCCATGCTTATATACGTAATTGACAGCACCCAAATCGGGGGTTCCTATACTTGAACCATATTTTGAATACTCATCTATGTCTTACTATATATATAAGGCACATCCGACGACGGGGGGTGAGGATATGACCTATCTTGTGGTTTGTATAAGGCATATTTGACGGGGTTGAGGATGGCCTACTTGTGAACTCGTGATCCGAGGTCCGTTCCAGAGCGAGCGGACTCGTGATCCGCGGCCTATTTTAATTGGTACATGGACACTACGGTCTCCGCGGTCATGACTATCATGTGAACAAGGCCTTTTGGATGTTATACGGAGTTTGAGATATTTGGCCAGTGCATTGCATTATATTGCATTGCACATCATTACATTTCATCCTGCATCATCATATGACTCTTTATTTCTGATTTGGCATGTTTGTACCATTGTTGTGGCATAGATCTGATTATAGACTGGACCAAATTGTAGATTAGTGACTTTGCCTAGGTTCAGAACTTGGATTCGTGATTATCGATTTGAGATTGTTGAGACTTGACATACTTGTGGTTTAGAAGCTTCACCTGGGCTTATGACTTGGAAAGTGAGTTTTTGTATGACGTATGTGTGGATGGAAATCCTTAATTATTAGGATAATTGGTTTGTAAGTATGCTCGATTGCCTATTTGCCCACTTGTTGATTTCTTCTTCATATATGTGAACTAATTGTTATGGGCCTATGATACCTATCAGTACTTATTGTTTTGTCCGATGCTACTCTTGTTGTGCTCTTCCTTTGAGTGCGAGTCTGTTACATTAGTTCCAGTTCCCGTCCTCGAGAGTGATCTGAGTCTACTTGACAGAGATTCCAGGGTGAGCTTTTGGGCTAGATTCGTAACCCGGTGACTATTCTTTGTATTTAACTGTCCACTTTGTAATTCTGAGACAATATTGATATTTTGAGATTTGTACTTTCTATCAGACTTGTATCTATGTAATAGCGGCTCTTGTACTAGTCCATATCAGATTTTGGGGTTATTATTACTTCCGCACTTATCATTGATTTAATTTGAATCTGCTAGATAAATCATTATTTATTTTCGTATAATTCTAATAAATGACTAAAATGATTTGGGAATGGTTTGCTTACCTGCCATCATGATTCACGTATTGGGGTCGTGACAAAACCATATGGTCAAACCCCAAAATAAATTATTTTCCCGAATTATCCATAACCCTACGAGTTCAGATCTATCCGTAAATTCAAATTCAAACCGCAAATCGATAGTCAAAACATCAATTTTTACTCTCTTAAATCTAAGGCAACCCCCTCTCCTCCCCGAATTTCTACATCTAAATTCCATAAATTAGGTATTAAGTTTAATAGGTAATCATGATATTTAACCAAACAAGTTTAGGTCAATTATCCTGGCTTTTGTAAATGAAAACCCCTATTTGATTCTTGTTAACCCGAACTTACAAAACCCAAAAATGGTGAAATAACTCAAAAATTCCGTTTCATCTCCTTTTTATACATGTAACGACCTTTAGTGTCACCTTACTACCTTAGCGCAACTGCATCCAAGGGGGGAATAGAATACTCAGCGTGATAGAGACCGCCCACACCCAGTCCCTATATGATGGCACCATGTGCACGCGATAATGCCCTGTTCGCGCTTAGCCTTCAGCGTAAATGCACCTTGCGTGCGCGATGGTGCTGACAAAATTTTCCCTTCACCGCGATTGCGCTCTAGCAATGCAGTTGCACACTCGTACGTAACTATCCGAACCCCTCAAGCTCAATCCAAACAACCCAAATAAGTTCTAAATGGTCAATATAAACGTAGTCTCAAATCATAAAATATATCATTTTCCAAATACGTGTCATGGCCCGAACCTTGATCTGGACAGATCGACACTCGGAGCCTTAACTTGACCGAGCTAATCTCTACATGACATATGACTTGAGACATACATACAGTAAGATGAAATAACTTTCATAATATAAAATCTTTAAAATTTCCATTAATGTATAAGAAGTGATCAATGAAGGCTTCGTGAACTCCTCCCAACTACGGCGATGCATTATCCCGTCCGGAATCTTCCCGTGAATCATACCACACAACAACAACATCCTTTAAACCGATGGAGCGACAAATTCAACTTCATCAACTTCTCGGTAGCACGCATGACTCAAAAGTCCTTTCGAATCTCATCAATGATCTTTTAGGGGTCCTCATCGTGATTGGACCTTGTGAAAAGCCGGAGGGTTCATACGAATAAATTATGTGATTTTGGAGTTTGTGATCCTTAACGAGAACCAGCACTTAGAGGTTCCTTGAAAATGCCTAAGACCCGAGTAGTAACAACTGGATGAACAGCCGAATAACTACCCTAATGTCGATATCGAAGAGCTGCGTGTTGCAAAGAATCGTCATAGAGGCTCCCATAGGCCTCTCAGTAGGAGGTGTAGATGAAATCTGAGGTGTCTGGCTAGATGATAGACCTTGGGCCCTAGTTCAAACTCCCTGATTCTGAGGTAACCCATCGGAGTCCATCGGGTAGCATTGTCCTTTGAATGCAATCAATTTTTTTTTCGTAGGCATATTCCGAAAGAAACGTAGTAATGCACGAATTAGAATCGTTCCTTAAAGTATGAAAGAAGGGTAACATTTTATAAATATCTTTATAGACTCCTAATTATAATAAGTTTGGTGAGATACACCCATAAGTACGACTCTATTAGACACGACTTCGTAGACTCCCTAGGATACTTGAACCTAGTGCTCTAATACCAAAGTTGTCACACTGCTCAAGCCTTGGCATAGGCGGACTTGCATTCGGTTCCTTAACTTGATCAAGGGACCTAGCTCTACATGACATATGACTTGACACATACATACAATAAGATGAAATAGCTTTCAGTATATAAGTCTATAAAAGAATTTCGATTAATAATTAAGTTCGTTAAGTTCACAACATTAAGACATGAAGTGAAATAGAAGTAACGTCAACATATGCATAACTGGACCAACGTAGTTTATGAAGCCTATAAGACATAACATGAATAGGAACGTTACCAGACAAGGTCCCGACATACCGAAAACTAATAATACAAAATAAGAAACACTATGCATCGAAGATCAATTTGGGGCTCACCAATGGCTGAAAAGTGCGAAACCTAGCGTAGTAACGTGTCACCCTAAATATCCGTAGCTGCATCATGAAATTTAGCGCTCCCGGCGAAAAGGGACGTAAGTACTATTGTTACGTCCGGCATTTTTTTCGTATTCGAAAATTTGGAGGTAACCTTGCCTTGTAAAGAATAAGGCCAAGTTTGGATTTTTTCTTAGTAGGTGTATGTTGGTTATGGAAGTTTGTATGGAAGGAAACAATGGAGAAGGCCTAAGGGCAAAATTGGAATTTTGGAAATTGGTTTCGGGAATTGCAAAACGAGATTTTAGTCAATTGGGCTCAAAGAAACAAATGAAAAATAAAGCCCAACTTGGAGAGGAGTGGCCGGCTATGCTAGCCAAGCCCATGGAAATATTAAGTTATCCATGTGATTAAATAATATAAGGGAATCATTGGTCATCTTCTAATAGAAGATTCAAGAAAAATCAAAAGAAATCAAGAGAAAAAAAAAAGGAAGAGCTCACGGCTAGGAGAAAAGAAGAGAAAAGAAAGGAAAAGAAAAAATTTTCAAGCCTTCAATCTTGGAGCAAAATTGTAATCTTCCTATATCCTTACTAAGTTCATAGTGCTCTTCAAGTTGGTATAATTACTTTGGCAAGAAACTACCTTTGGTGGCAAGGAGGAGTTATTGGAAAGGTAAGGATTTCATGCTTTCTTTCATATTATAGAAGATTTATGGATGTTAGAGTGAATAAGGTTGAAGAGAGACTATGAAACTATGGTGTGTGAGCCGTGTACGTGTGTGTGTGTATAAGGCCGTGTGTGTGTATGTTGCATGGCTATGATTAGTTGAATTTGGTATTGTGTTTTAATTGTGATTATGATGGAATTCATGTTAGAAATGGGAATTGAGTGAATTCGGGTGAATTTGAAAAAAAAAGGGATGTTGGCCGTGTAGTGTAGGTGAATTGAAGTGGACATGGATTATTTTTTGTTTGATATGTTAGTTGTGTTGTTATGATCCTCATGACATAAATGAAGGTTTAATGGTTTGAGTTGGTATTGAATTGAAATATAGAAGATTATGTCGCTTCAAATGATTTTTGTGATATTATGGAAACTAAGTTGTTAAGATATGAATTATGATTATAGTTGATGTAACTAGAAGGTGAAAGCATGCTATGAGTAAGTGTACCAAAAATTAGAAGTGTTGGATGAATTATGGTTTTGGCGGAAAGTTTGTATATTTTGTATATCTTGAATATATGTTGTAGAAATGCTATGGAATGTTTCCGAATTATATTGTAATGACTTTGACTAGTAATGAATGAGAACATGTTGGTATTGATTTGAGAATGTGAAGTCGAAATGAGAATTTTTGTATTATGTCGGAAAGTAGAATAAATGCATTATATGGTGATTTGTGGTGAATGTTATCGTTGTTGGCTTGTTGTTGGTTATTTCGGTCGAGTTAAATTCTCGGGGTGTCACATTTATGGGGAGGTGCTGCCGAAATTTCGGTAGCTAAGCATAAACCCAAGAGTGAAATGTTAACTTGCATGAATAGTAACCGGTAAGAGTGACCATTTGCGTATTCTCGACGAAACGGGATTTGAGTTTAAGCAAGCGCAAGTCATCCGTAAGGTATGTAAGGCTTACCCCCCTCCTTTCTTTGGCATGTCTTAGACGTGTAGGCTTGAATTCGCGCCCTCGGGGCCTTTCCTAATCCAAGAAATCCGAGATTGAAAATGGCTACTATTCATTCGGTAGAAGTGAAGTAAATTCTTATGTATAGTTGCTAGAATTGTCTAAGTGCCTAGAAATTGCACGAATAGGATCCGGTTACCCTAAAAACCCTCATAAGTAATGTCATGAGGCGTATTATACGTAAATCGTGTACGCCGCCTCATCTAACCCGAGGTGGGCCCCTAGTTCCCGAGATTTTCATTATGTCGACTTAATTGAATTACTTTAAGTAGTATGCAAGTACGACGATTGTTTTGATTATCTCATTAAGTATTACATATTATTTGGATATAGTCAACTCGTAAGAACAACTCCGAGGTTAGTAACTTTTGTATAAAATTTTGATTAACTCGTAATTTGTTTCTACATTTTCGGAGAACGGCAAATGTAATTGTCCGTCGCAGTTTTGAAAAGTAATTGTTTACCGATTGGTTTACATGCATATGGTTATCTCACTACTCGCTCGTGCGGACTATTATGACATCTTTCAATCGCGTCCGGCCAGGGCATGTATTCGTGCACGTTTCTCTCGCATTATTCACCGCGTCCCTCACTAGAGGGCGGGGCATGTTATATACATATATATACTTATGATGATGATGTGATGACGGGAGGTGGCCAGGATGGCATATAATGATTCCTTTCACCGCGTCCCTCACTAGAGGGCCGGGGCACGTTACATATATATGCATGATGATTTTACTTACCGCGTCCCTCATTATAGGGCCGGGGCATGTTATGTTTGCATTTGCTCACGATGACTTCTTTAATTATGATACTCAGTCTATTATGATTTGGGTAAACACGTTTTATGTTCAAGGTAAGTTTTATGAGATCCGATTAGTGTACTAACTTTCCGTCCTCTTTATTTTCGTATAATTCGGTTATTGTGTTTCTTTCGCTTTACATACTCGCACATATTTCGTCGACCCCCTTTCTTCGGGGGTCGCGTTCATGCCGCGCGGTGCCGATATACGTTCGGGAGAGCCGCCACTTAGGTCCCCGTTCGGCTATTTTGAAGAGCTCCCTTGTCAGCCCGGACTTTGGTACGATTTTTGACACGCTCATGTGTATTTGATCGGGTACGGCGGGGCCCCGTCCCGTCATATGTTTGTATGTTACGTTACGTGTATAGAGGCACTCGTAGACATAAAGTGTGGGTTATGGTTCCGTACGTACGGTATGTGTAAGTGATATATGTCGGGCGGTTATCTACCGCGCGCCCCTTGCGGCTCGCCTATGTATGTGCTTATATATAATATGATGGCCGTGTGAGGCCTTTGCTGGTATTTTCTGAGTGCAGGTAAATTTTAGTTGGTAAGAAAAACAGAGGAAACTCTGCCCGGATTTTTCTAAAATACTTGAGTTATTACCTTATTGATTTTCTTGTTAACATATGCGATTCTGTGTGTTAGCACGTAAGGGTGCCCAATTCGGGCGCTAGTCGCGGCCCACGGGGTTGGGTCGTGACAAAAGTGGTATCAGAGCGGTCGGTTCTCGGAATGTCGCGAGGGCCGTGTCTAGTAGAGTCTTGTTTATCGGTGTGTTGGGCCCCACATCTATAGACGAGAGGCTACAGGACATCTAGAGATGTTATGTTACCCTTTCTTGGAATCTAGATCGTGCGATAGAGCCGTATGTAATAGGATGGGTCCTTCTAACGAATGCTGTCGTATATACGTCGAGGCTCCAAAAAGAGCGACAACGTCGATATTTTGGGAAATTGTTTCGACCTCTCTCTCTGCCAGTGATTGTAGATTGACAAAGAATGAAGAGGGCGGCTTCGATGGAGGGGATGGGGGTGCTAAGAAAGCCCCCGAGGATGTCACCGGGGCCAAGCAGACGGAGCCCCGGCTATTCGATCGAGGCGATCCTTCGGAGGATCTGCGACAATCCTCCGGAGTCCGCGACCCCCGGTGAGGAGGATCCCCGGAAGGGCCTACGACACGGATCCGTCCGAGTATGGAGCGGGGGCACCGGGAGAGGGCTCCCCGACATTGTGCCGCCGCTCCTATGGTGGAGCATTATGTTCCGCCGGCTTCTTCGGTGAGCGTTATGCCATATTCCATCCCTTTATCCTGGTCATCGGTGAACCGGGGAGTCGGCACCACCTATACCTCTCGTATTCAGACGAGGTGGGTGACGAGGAGGAGCACCCCTCGCTCTATAGCTTACTAGATCAGGCTGGAGGCAGCTCGTCCACAGGTATACGAGTATTTGTTGAAATTTGTTCTATATATGTGTATTTGTTGCATAATTGTGTAGTTTGGACCGGGGCGGGACCCGCTACGGAAATTTCTGAAGAAAATTTATTAAGGCGCTGAATCGCCCTAAATTACGTGGCAAGATCGTGTGGAGCATTTGACGCGGTGATATTGCCGATAACGCATCAAAATGCCTAGAAGTTTTGAAGTTAAGCGTGCTAAGACTAGAGCAATCGGGATGGGTGACCCCTCGGGAAGTACGTCAAGAATTTGTCACAAATATGGATATGGAGACTAAATGAGAATTTGGAGTAACTTAAGTGAATTTGAGTATGTGGAGTGATTAGAGATCCAAAAAGGGCAAATTTGAATGGCGATTGGAAATGTTTGCAAGTAGGATGACAAGGAAATCTCCGTAAGTTTCTGAAGTATAGTAAAGGTAATTCGACTCTGATTGCGATTCTGTACGCCACGTTTCACACCCCCGTGCTTCCGAATCTCATTACGTTTCGTTTAATAAACCTCTCGTACACCGACTCCAATTACGTATCCATCGACACCCTTCTATGCGTCGACCCCCGATTACAAATCTATTTGATACATCTCGTACATCCGACTCGATACAAAACTGTCCGATATACTTCGCGTGTCCGGTGCGATCGTGAATCGTCCGGCACAACGTATGATTACGATTCCGTTCGCTACGCTTCGTACTTCGATTCGGATGCGACTCCGTCCGACATACCCGATCTTCCGGCCGACAAATACGTTCACCCTATATCCGATTTGAAATCATATGGACCGCTAGACTAGGATTTCGAACAGCCCTAATGCGGTGATATCTAAGGAAGATGGATGAAATCGGAAAACGAAGGCCTTTGTAAGTTCTTCGATTAAGTGCAAGTATGTAAACGGCAAGAAGACCTTCCCGACTGATTTTGATCTACCATGAGGTTGATTTAACATTCGAGGACGAATGTTCTAAAGGGGGGGAGGATGTTACGTCCGGCATTTTTTTCGTATTCGAAAATTTGGAGGTAACCTTGCCTTGTAAAGAATAAGGCCAAGTTTGGATTTTTTCTTAGTAGGTGTATGTTGGTTATGGAAGTTTGTATGCGGAAACAATGGAGAAGGCCTAAGGGCAAAATTGGAATTTTGGAAATTGGTTTCGGAATTGCAAAACGAGATTTTAGTCAATTGGGCTCAAAGAAACAAATGAAAAATAAAGCCCAACTTGAGAGAGGAGTGGCCGGCTATGCTAGCCAAGCCCATGGAAATATTAAGTTATCCATGTGATTAAATAATATAAGGGAATCATTGGTCATCTTCTAATAGAAGATTCAAGAAAAATCAAAAGAAATCAAGAGAAAAAAAGGAAGAGCTCACGGCTAGAGAAAAGAAGAGAAAAGAAAGGAAAAGAAAATTTTTTCAAGCCTTCAATCTTGGAGCAAAATTGTAATCTTCCTATATCCTTACTAAGTTCATAGTGCTCTTCAAGTTGGTATAATTACTTTGGCAAGAAACTACCTTTGGTGGCAAGGAGGAGTTATTGGAAAGGTAAGGATTTCATGCTTTCTTTCATATTATAGAAGATTTATGGATGTTAGAGTGAATAAGGTTGAAGAGAGACTATGAAACTATGGTGTGTGAGCCGTGTACGTGTGTGTGTGTATAAGGCCGTGTGTGTGTATGTTGCATGGCTATGATTAGTTGAATTTGGTATTGTGTTTTAATTGTGATTATGATGGAATTCATGTTAGAAATGGGAATTGAGTGAATTCGGGTGAATTTGAAAAAAAAAGGGATGTTGGCCGTGTAGTGTAGGTGAATTGAAGTGGACATGGATTATTTTTTGTTTGATATGTTAGTTGTGTTGTTATGATCCTCATGACATAAATGAAGGTTTAATGGTTTGAGTTGGTATTGAATTGAAATATAGAAGATTATGTCGCTTCAAATGATTTTTGTGATATTATGGAAACTAAGTTGTTAAGATATGAATTATGATTATAGTTGATGTAACTAGAAGGTGAAAGCATGCTATGAGTAAGTGTACCAAAAATTAGAAGTGTTGGATGAATTATGGTTTTGGCGGAAAGTTTGTATATTTTGTATATCTTGAATATATGTTGTAGAAATGCTATGGAATGTTTCCGAATTATATTGTAATGACTTTGACTAGTAATGAATGAGAACATGTTGGTATTGATTTGAGAATGTGAAGTCGAAATGAGAATTTTTGTATTATGTCGGAAAGTAGAATAAATGCATTATATGGTGATTTGTGGTGAATGTTATCGTTGTTGGCTTGTTGTTGGTTATTTCGAGCCGAGTTAAATTCTCGGGGTGTCACATTTATAGGGGAGGTGCTGCCGAAATTTCGGTAGCTAAGCATAAACCCAAGAGTGAAATGTTAACTTGCATGAATAGTAAGCTGGTAAGAGTGACCATTTGCGGATTCCTCGACGAAACGGGATTTGAGTTTAAGCAAGCGCAAGTCATCCGTAAGGTATGTAAGGCTTACCCCTCCTTTCTTTGGCATGTCTTAGACGTGTAGGCTTGAATTCGCGCCTCGGGGCCTTTCCTAATCCAAGAAATCCGAGATTGAAAATGGCTACTATTCATTCAGTAGAAGTGAAGTAAATTCTTATGTATAGTTGCTAGAATTGTCTAAGTGCCTAGAAATTGCATGAATAGGATCCGGTTACCCTAAAAACCCTCATAAGTAATGTCATGCGAGGCGTATTATACGTAAATCGTGTACGCCGCCTCATCTAACCCGAGGTGGGCCCCTAGTTCCCGAGATTTTCATTATGTCGACTTAATTGAATTACTTTAAGTAGTATGCAAGTACGACGATTGTTTTGATTATCTCATTAAGTATTACATATTATTTGGATATAGTCAACTCGTAAGAACAACTCCGAGGTTAGTAACTTTTGTATAAAATTTTGATTAACTCAGAATTTGTTTCTACATTTTCGGAGAACGGCAAATGTAATTGTCAGTCGAGTTTTGAAAAGTAATTGTTTACTGATTGGTTTACATGCATATGGTTATCTCACTACTCTGCTCGTGCGGACTATTATGACATCTTTCACTGCGTCCCGGGCCAGGGCATGTATTCGTGCACGTTTCTCTGCATTATTCACCGCGTCCCTCACTAGAGGGCCGGGGCATGTTATATACATATATATACTTATGATGATGATGTGATGACGGGGAGGTGGCCAGGATGGCATATAATGATTCCTTTCACCGCGTCCCTCACTAGAGGGCCGGGGCACGTTACATATATATGCATGATGATTTTACTTACCGCGTCCCTCATTATAGGGCCGGGGCATGTTATGTTTGCATTTGCTCACGACGACTTCTTTAATTATGATACTCGCCTATTATGATTTGGGTAAACACGTTTTATGTTCAAGGTAAGTTTTATGAGATCCGATTAGTGTACTAACTTTCCGTCCTCTTTATTTCGTATAATTCGGTTATTGTGTTCTTGCTTTACATACTCAACATATATTTCGTACCGACCCCTTTCTTCGGGGCGTTTTGCGTTCATGCCGCGCGAGTGCCGATATACGTTCGGGAGAGCCGCCGACTTAGTGGTCCCCGTTCGGCCTATTTTGAAGAGCTCCTTGTCCGTGAGCCCGTACTTTGTACGATCTTTTGACACGCTCATGTGTATTTGATCGGGCACGGCGGGGCCCTGTCCCGTCATATGTTTGTATGTTCTGTTCTGTGTATAGAGGCCTGTAGACATAAAGTGTGGGTTATGGTTCCGTCTGTACAGTATGTGTAAGTGATATATGTCAGGGCG
Source organism: Lycium ferocissimum (assembly GCF_029784015.1). NCBI lineage: Eukaryota > Viridiplantae > Streptophyta > Magnoliopsida > Solanales > Solanaceae > Lycium > Lycium ferocissimum. The sequence goes on from NW_026716228.1 coordinate 11,544, forward strand.
GTTATCTACCGCGGCAGCCTTGCCGGCTCGCCTATGTATGTGCTTATATATAATATGATGGCCGTGTGTGGCCTTTGCTGGTATTTTCTGAGTGCAGGTAAATTTTAGTTGGTAAGAAAAACAGAGGAAACTCTGCCCGGATTTTTCTAAAATACTTGAGTTATTACCTTATTGATTTTCTTGTTAACATATGCGATTCTGTGTGTTAGCACGTAAGGGTGCCCAATTCGGGCGCTAGTCGCGGCCCACGGGGTTGGGTCGTGACAACTATGGAATAGTAATCGTATGTAAACCATGACTAAATGAAATAATGGGAAATGCAGGAAAGCGAAACCCAACAACAGTATGAATAAAGCATGAAGAGATAAGTAGCTCTGACATTAGGATAAGCTTAATGTTTACATCATTAAACCTAAGGTAAATCTTTTAGTAGGAGTTTCTTTAGCAACCTACATATCCCGTATTTTCAACAACGGGATAATTTGAGCTAATATGACAAGTTAGGATACAAGGCTATTCGAGACAAGAAGTCGGGATTTTCTTTAATCATGACTTTGTTTTAAATAAGTGGTATATGACTTTGTTGGCATGAAAACATTAAGGAAATATTTGGGGCCAAAAATGAATTAAGAAAATTTGTGGAATATGGAAATAAAAGGGCCAAAGTGGCCGGCCATACTACTTGTGGGCCATGGCCATATAAAATATTTTCTTTGGCAACTTAAAAGATGACTAAGTCATCTTTCTCCTCATTTACTTTCTAGAAAAATCAAGAAAATAAGGAGAGGAAAAGAAGGAGACAATCGGCCATAGAAGAGGAAAAGCAAGATCAAGAAATCTCTTCCAAAAAAATTGGTTCTTCTAGCAAAACAACTAATTCAAGGGTGCTTGTTAACGTGGAGGCGTTATTCGGATCAACAAGCTATTCGTTTCCCTTGTTCATCACCTTAGTGAACGTGTGAAGTGAAGAAGAAAAGGTAAGAATTAATTCTCTTTTATGTGTTGTGAGTGGTGTGGACGTGTTGTAGTATGCAAACATGCATGAAATTCATGAAAAATTAGATGTTGGAGTTGAACCGTGGCCATGAACTATGCATGGCTTGTAGCCGTGTGTTTCCTATGTGTTGTTGGAATGGTAGCTTGAATTATATGTAGTATGTTTCCTTGTTGTTGTAGTGTATTGAATGAGTGTAAATTATATATATATATGTGTGGGTACTAGGATGGCCGAATGTATGCCATGTTGGAGCCAAGGATGAGCAAATGTTACTTAAGGCTCTAGTTGTTGTCGTTGTGAGTTTTGTATCGTTAATGAACCTTTGAATGATCCACGTTGATGTTGTGAAGGAGGCGGGCTGTTTTGGAAGCCATTAGGCTTGTAATGTAAATTTTGTAATTTAGAGAATGACATTGTTTATGCATGGTTTGGTAGTATAATTTATGGAGTTTGAAAGAAAGAAATGTGGGAGTAGTGTTCTCGGGTTTGGAGTGGAATTCGGGTAAGTTGGGACAATGTTTGGGTTATTTGAAAAATTGTGAGAATTGTTTAAAGTGTTCTTGAATATGATTTAAATGGGTTCGGATTAGTAATGGAACGTATGAGCCTTAATGTTAATTCGATTATATGAGTATAGTTAAATATATTGGAATGTCCTTAAGTATGTAGCAAAATGTGTTTAATGTTGGAATGTGTTGGAATTGGATATTAATGTTTGAATGTATTGCGAATTGATTATTGATGTTGTATTTTGGTTGTTGGTTTGGTTGTTGTTGAATTTAGCCGAGTGTAAATCTCGGGGTTGGTGAATGTACAGGGGAAATGCTGCCGAAATTTCGTTAGAATTTAATGTTCGTTTGAATATTGAATGCCTAAAAGTTTGTGGCTAATGTTAGCATAATTGGTGTTATGTAGATTTTGGAGCATCCGAGAGTTGAGCCTTGACTTAGCTTGCGAGCGGACAAGGTATGTAAGGCATCGCCTTCTTTCATTTGGCATGTCCTAGTGCTATTAGGCTATGACCCACATCTCGGGGTTGTTCTGTTCTTAAATCCGAGCTTAGATACGTACTTGTTTGATCCTAAAGATTGATTCATTATTTTGTTCGATATAAGGTTCATAAGTTTTCAAATAAATGAGTTTCAAAAGACTTGTAAAGATTTTGACTACAAAGAGGTCCCGAACTTCAAACGTCCGTAACTTTTGCATACGAGCTCGGAACGCCCCCAAACATAATATGTATGTTCATAAGACCTATCTCTTCCCTAACTACCATAGTCGGGCTCGGATGGGGGTCGGCACCCGTCCGTGGGGCCCGCGGCTTTTCTATGCTTCCGTAATAATTTTCGGGGGAAAGTTAATGTTATTTTCGTTTAAACTTTGGCATATGGACTTCTTACTTACTTTATGATTTATGATTATGATTTTATGCATATGTGTGCTCACGACTCCGCTCGTGCTCATTGTTGTCACCTCGTCCACCGGATCCCGGGGGGGTTATGTTCGTGCGCGCTATGATATATATTCGGAGTATGATGTGTTCCGGTACCCGTGTCCCCTTCGGCCGGGTACCGTGTATATTTGGCGTTACGGGGGGTACGTTTTATGATATGATATGATCCGTCGGGTGTCGGAGATCTGAAACCTTCTGGAGTATGATGTGGTATGGCGCCATTGTCGGCGGGCGACCATCGTTCTAAGAGCCTATGCATGATTTGTGTTTTTTTTATATACAAGTATTTTGACATTTGCATATTGTACTTAGTTTCTGCCTCTTCTGTTTCGACTTATGATTCTGTATTCCTGCTTTACATACTCAGTACATATTCCGACCGACCCCTGTCTTCGGGGTCGCGTTCATGCCCGGTACGGACGCTCGGCTTGGTGATCCACCCGCTTAGGACACCTATTCAGCTTTCTAGGAGTGCTCCTTCTTCCGGAGCTCATATATTTTGGTATATTATCTTCTGATGTATATGTACATTATCATTCAGGGGTACGACGGGGCCCTGTCCCGTCATATGATTTCGTTATTCTGTTTAGAGGCCTGTGGATATGTATGTGGGTTATGGCTATGTCTGTACAGTATATGTATATGTGATACGTTTTGGGCGGTTCCGCCACGGCGGCACCCCGCCGGCTTGCCTGTATATGTGTATATGAATATGTTGGCCCTGGGTGGCCTTTGTTGGTATTTTCTGCGTGCAGGTTAATTTTGGCTAGTAAGAAAAATAGAGGAAACTCTGCCCAAATTTTATTAAATATTTGAGTTACTATTTTTGGGACTTTGGTACGTACGGGTGCCCAGGTCGGGCTCTAGTCACGGCCTACGGGGTTGGGTCGTGACAAAAGTGGTATCAGAGCGGTTCGTCCTCGGAATGTCCACGGGCGGCCGTGTCTAGTAGAGTCCTGTTTATCGGTGTGTTGTGCACCACATCTATAAACGAGGAGGCTACGAGACATTTAGGATCTTGTCTTTCTTTCGATCTTAGATCGTGCGATAGCCGTGTTATTAGGATGACTTCTTCTCTAACGATGCGTTATGTTTTCGCGATGCCTCCGAGAAAGACGACGACCGCCCGAGAAGGGCAAGTCTCTTGCCGTGGGGGAGACTAGTAGGGCCCGAGAGAGTTACCCGGGGCCGTGCTCGGCTCGGCGGAGGTTGTGCCCCGGTCGGCCAGTTCGGCCACTCCATCACCATCAGAGGGGCACAGAGCGGCAGCAGCGACGGGACAGGCGGCGGCTCCACCGCCCGTTCCCGAAGTTCGAGTGCCCGAGCCCCCAGCTCCTCAGCCTGGGGCGGAGGACAGGGCCATGAGGGACGCTGAGGTGTTGACCGGGCGGGCGCGGGGGTCCGGAGCCCGAGAGACAGGGAGCCGGAGATGATTATGCTGGTGGACGTGACAGTCAGAGGGCTCGTTATTTCCTGACCTGTAATCCGCCGCAGTTCTTCGGGTCAAAGCCCGAGGAGGACCCTCAGGAGTTCATCAGAGAGATGCGGCGCACGCTGCTGCGACTTATTAGGGCCTCCGAGGGCGAGTCGATGGAGGCGGCGTCGTATCGCCGCACGATATCGCGACAATTGGTTTGAGTCGTGGGGCTGTCCAGGGGTGAGGGCGCGCCACCAGCCGTATGGGATGAGTTCACAGAGGATTTTCTTGCCCACTTTCTACCCCCAGAGGCCAGACGCGCCAGGGTTCACAGGTTTATACATTTGCGGCAGAATGGTAGGAGCGTCCGGGAGTACAGCCTGGAGTTTGATTCTTTAGCCATATACGCTCCTCGTATTGTGGCGAGACATGGCCGACGGGGGTACACCGGTTTGTTATGGGGGGATGATTATTTGATCGATAGTTGTATGTCGATGGCGCTCGATGCGGCATGGATATCGCCGGGTACGAGCATATGCCCGGGCATGGAGGAGCGCACGAGGGGCGCCGGCCGGCAGGGGGAGTTATGATAGGCGCCGGCCCGAGAGGGCTAGGTCGGCGGGTATTCTGGAGATTCTCGAGGCGGACAGCCTCGGCAGCGGCGCGGCGGACATTCCTCTCGCCCGGCCGGAGTACACCCCCGCCTCGCGGGCGGGGGCCGACAGTGTCGGATATTCGGGGAGCGGGACGAGCTCCGGGGCTTCGAGGTTCCACGGGCAGGCGAGAGGTTCGGCGGTTGAGGCCATCCATACCTCGATGCACTTATTGTGGGAGGCACCCCTGGCGAGTGCTATCGCGCCACGGTGCTGTTTGCATACGCGCGGGGCCGCGTGATGAGAGGGTGCCCGCTCGGGGCCGGTGCGGGGGGTGCGGCGCGGCCTACGGGTTCGAGGTCTTGGTTCATCTTCATCATCCGTGGCTATGCGCCTGCGCGGGCGAGGTACACCGGCACCGTCAGGCCGCGGTAGAGGCCGTGGTGGAGCAGCTAGTTCTAGCGGTCCCTCGAACCGCATATATGCTTTAGCTAGCCGTCAGGACCAGGAGGCATCACCTAACGTGGTTACAGGTACATTATTGGTTTTCTCTCGAGCTGTATATGCATTGATTGATCTGGTTCTACTTTATCATATATTTCTCCTCTTATTCTTGATAAAATTGGGATTAAATCGAACCAATAGAACCGTTTGAGGTAGCCACTCCGGTAGGGGATTCTATTATCGCTAGACAGGTATATAAAGATTGTTCGATAATTGTCTGTGATCGTTGCACTAAGGCAGATTTGGTAGAGCTAGACATGATTGAATTTGATGTTATTATGGGCATGGACTGGCTGGCTTCGTGTTATGCTAATGTTGATTGCCAAAAGAAGGTGGTCCGCTTCCAGTTCCCAGGCGAACCGGTTATAGAATGGGCAGGTAATACTGCAACGCCGAGGGGTAAGTTTATTTCATACCTCGAGGCAAGAAAAATGATCAGAAAAGGTTATATTTATCATCTGGTTCGCGTACATGATTTAAAAGCTGAAACACCGAATATTCAGTCTGTTCCAGTGGTAAATGAATTCCCGGATGTGTTTCCAGACGAACTACCAGGTCTTCCTCCTGAACGGGAGATAGAATTCACGATAGATCTGCTGCCAGACACTCAGCCCATATCTATTCCTCCGTACAGAATGGCACCAGCAGAACTAAAGGAATTAAAGGAGCAACTGAAAGATTTACTGGAGAAGGGCTTTATTCGACCCAGCACATCGCCCTGGGGAGCACCGGTATTATTTGTGAGAAAGAAAGACGGTTCGCTGCGGATGTGTATTGATTATCGGCAGCTGAACAAGGTAACCATAAAGAATAAATACCCCCTCCCCAGGATTGACGATTTATTTGATCAGTTGCAGGGAGCTAAATGCTTTTCAAAGATAGATCTGCGGTCTGGTTATCACCAGGTGCGAGTACGGGAGGCAGATGTTCCCAAGACAGCCTTCAGGACCCGGTATGGACACTATGAATTCAGAGTTATGTCTTTCGGGCTGACGAATGCTCCAGCGGTATTCATGGATCTTATGAATCGGGTATTCAGGCCGTTTTTGGATATGTTCGTGATCGTGTTTATTGATGACATTCTGGTCTATTCTCGGTCAGAAGAAGAGCACGCGGACCATCTGAGGACGGTACTTGGAGCATTACGGCACCAGAAATTGTACGCAAAATTTTCTAAATGTGAATTCTGGCTGACATCAGTGGCATTCTTGGGACATATTATTGGAGCTGACGGTATTCGGGTAGATACTCAGAAGATCGAAGCTGTGAAAAATTGGCCCCGGCCTACAACGCCGACAGAGGTACGTAGCTTCCTGGGATTGGCTGGTTATTATAGAAGATTTGTGGAGAAATTTGCTTCCATTTGCGCTGTTACACCCGTACCGTACGTCGGAATATTCTAAGTTGGTTGCGACGAGGTATGGACAAGACTTTTAATTTCGGTTTGTTGATTTTGTCTCAAAGCATAAGTCGCATATTCATTTTTGGTGGGTATGAAATGTTAAGGGTAAACTTGGAATAAGGAATTTGGGG
>NW_026716229.1:0-18397 GCF_029784015.1 Lycium ferocissimum
TTTCCCCTTGCCCCAACCCGAATTTAACTCCCAAATCAACAACAACAAACCAACAACCAAACTAGAACACCCATAATCAATTAAACACTTCTAACATTAAATACTTTTTTACATAATCCAACAACATTATCATATTCAATTCAACGGCTTACATTCAAGCCAACATCAACGCTCATACATTCAATTTCTAGTCCGAACCCATACCAACAACATTCAAGAACATTTTAAATAATTCACACAACATTTCAAACATCCCAAACAACACTCCAACTTACCCGAAAACTGCCCCAAACCCGAGAACAACACAACTATATTCCCTTCTCCCAAATTCATGAATTACACCAACAATCCACACTTTAACAATGTCATTTCCATAAATACAAAAATTATTTATGAATTACATTAAGGTGCCAAACGTCCCACATCAACTACAACTTCAACTTGAGTCATTAAATCCTCATTATAAGCATGGAATTCACCACGACAACAATCAAAACTCTAAATGAAATTAATTCATTCCTTATCATACAACATGGCCTATATTCAGCCACCACTACACACACACATATTGATGATTCTCACCCATTTCTTCACATTACAACAAGCAAACATGATAACTAGAGTTAATTCATCACTTCAACACAACACACACATCCACACGGCTACAAGCCATGCACGGCTACATACCATGCACACGGCCTCAACTCCAACATGCCATACTTCATGAATTTCATCTATTTTTGCATACTACAACACACATAAACCTTCCATAACATATAAAACAAGATTAAATCTTACCTTTTCCCTTCAACTTCACAACTAGCTAGGGTTTGCAAAGGATGAAAATAAGCGGTTTGTTGACCCAAACAACAACTCCACGTTAACGAGGACCCTTCCATTAGTGGGTTTTCTAGGAAGAAATAATTTTGTGATGGCTAAATTTGATCTTCAATTTTTGCTCTCTTGGCGATCGCCTTGCCTATTGTTCATCCAAGTTCTTATTTTTTTTTCTAAGTGTGGAAATGAGAAAGATGACTTAGTGGTCATCTTTTATGATCACACATGAATTATACAAGTGTCCTTGGCCCACACATGGGTTGGACCAATTAAATTTGGCCACAAAATGTGTGGGAACCACTTCCATGTCACAAGGCCAACATGGCCAAATTTTCATGATTTGTCAACTTTCAAATATTCCATTTTTAGTCCCAAATTTTCCTAAATGTTCCATGCCAACGAATTCATGAACAACTTATGTCTTAGAATAAAATCGAAGGTCAAAAATCTCGACTTCGTATCCCGGAATGGTCTTGTCTCTAACTTATCATAGTTAATCCGGATTGTCCCAATGCACAAAATACGGGATATAACAGTTACGGCTATAAACACTTTTTTGTTCCTATTAACAAAACACCCTCATTTTCTTCGCTCTTCCCGGAACCTAGTATTTAAAATAGGTGCTTTTTCTACTTTGTTTACCTTAGTTCTTGGGGTTTCGGGGAAAACCTATGTGGGGCACCCTTTGGGTGTGGGATGCTCGTTTAACCTCTCGTATTCATCTTGTTCCGTATTTACGGGTGCACCGCGTTTTCAAAAGCTTACCGTAACCAAGCTTCTATTTCAATGTCCGTCTTTGACCGATCGATATACTAATAATCAAGTTTTCGATCCGGTGGAATACATTGCATCAACCGGGAGCATTAGCCGATCCTGTACATCAATACATGTTCCTATACCCATTCCAATCTTGTCTAACTTTGCTAACTCCCCCTTCTCAACCCGTATCTTGTTCATTCCGGAAACACGTCTTCCTATTCCATCTTTTCTAATCTCCTTTAACGGAAGAAATAGAAGCTCGAAGGAATGCCAAAACCTATTTCACTCGGCGAGTCTTTTTCCATCCATGGCTGAATAGTTAAAGAGCCCAACTCATAATTAGCGAATTCGTAGGTTCAATTCCTACTAGATACACGCCAATGGGACCCTCTAATAAGTCTATTGGAATTGGCTCTGTATCAATGGAATCTCATCATCTATACATAACGAATTGATGTGGTATATTCGTATATAATGAATGTAAAGTAGCAACTAGCATTCTTATTGGACTTTCACAATAGGGAAAGAAAATCGATTTATAGATGGAATCAAATATGCAATATTTACAGACAAAAGTATTCGATTATTGGAGAAAAATCAATAGACTTCTAATGCCGAATCAGGATCAACTAGGATAGAAATAAAGCATTGGGTCGAACTCTTCTTTGGTGTCTAGGTAATAGCTAAGAATAGTCATCGACTTTCGGGAAAGAGTAGAAGAATGGGACCTATTATGGGACATACAATGCATTACAGACGTATGATCATTATGCTTCAACCGGGTTATTCTATTCCACCTCTTATAAAGAAAAGAACAACAATCAAAATACTTAATAGCATGGCGATACATTTATACAAAACTTCTACCCCGAGCACACGTAATGGAACCGTAGAAAGTCAAGTGAAATCCAATCCACGAAATAATTTGATCTATGGACAGCGTCGTTGTGGTAAAGGTCATAATGCCAGGAATCATTACCGCAAGGCATAGAGGGGGAGGTCATAAGTGTCTATACCGTAAATCGATTTTCGACGGAATGAAAAGACATATATGGTAGAATCGTAACCATAGAATACGACCCTAATCGAAATGCATACATTTGTCTTATACCTTATGGGGATGGTGAGAAGAGATATATTTTACATCGCAGGGGAGGGAAATGCCCCTCTGGGATGTAAAATCTATTGGAGATACCATTGTTTCTAGTATAGAAGTTCCTATAAAATGGGAAATGCCCTACCTTTCAGTGTTGTTTGAACTATTGATTTACGTAATTGGAAATAACCAATTAGGTTTACGATGAAACCTAGAAATTGATCACTGATCCAATTTGAGTACCTGCGGGATAGACCTCAACGAGAAAACGGAAGAGTGAGGGCAGCAAGTGATTGAGTTCAGTAGTTCCTCATAAAAAACTATTGACTGACGAGATATAGTAATATGGAGAAGAAAAAATTCTTTTCTCCCCAGCTTCTTTCTACGATTCTAGTCAAGCCCTGCTAGTATGCCTCGAGAGCCTGAGCAACTATTTGATTTTCCATACCCATACATCACAGTTAGTACCCTCAAAGCCATTGCCTTTCAAGTAGAGCGTCTTTTCAAGTCGGCCTTTGTACCGCACCGCTCGTTAGCAAGTGCCTAGGTTCTGTACGACAGCTCTCAAGCGATAGTCCCTGTTTCCCTATGCGTACCCTGTTATAGAAATGAGGGACCCGTAGAGAGAGAGAGAGAGAGAGAGATCTAGTTGGATATTGGTTTCCAGGTAGTTTAAAGCCAGCTCTAGTCATCAAGTAAAGTCCGTACTCGTCCGCACTTGAAGCCGTAGACTTTTCATAGGGTTTGCTTTATCTTGTAAGAAAGAACCATTATACATGTGTTAAGCATAACGCCAGCCTTACTTCATTTCATAGCTAGGAGAAAAGATTGACTATAAAGAAACTTAGGGCTCTTCGCTACGCCCTTTTTTTTTTCTTTTAGTAGGCGTAGCTACTTTCTTTCTGAGATTCAAGAATATGAGTTGAAGAGATTACCTTTATAGATCTTATTGTTGTTGTTATTTATTTTCTTCTTCTTGTGTTCATTTCTTCGATTATCTTCTTTCTTTTTTTTCCCTTTAGGCGGATGACCAGTATCCTTTTTTATGATTGACACCTCTTGGAAACCAAACCGAAAAGACAATTGATGAAAGTTCATCCAATGGTAGCTCTTGACCGGTATTAGATAGCTGCCAGAAAGAATGACTCTTTGCACGAAGAGTGAGATACGAGAAAAAGTCAGTCTGCGTTCAAGCGTTTTACTAGAACTTCCTTAGTTAATTTGGGTAATTCAATTTCTTGAATAAGCAAGGAATAAGCGCTACTATTCTTTTCTAAAGCTCGCTAAGATCCAAAGTTACATAGATTTCTCTCTTTTAGTGTGGGGGCATTAGTAAAAGGCCTAAGCGGTCTTAGCTCCTTCTTCCTCGGTCTTGCCGCCCTTGCCCCTCTTCTCTTTTCTCTTCTTTTAGAAGCCGTGATCGAAACTTCTTTCGCTTTGAACGACTGGGTCCTATTTCGTCTCTTGCGTGGCTAGTCTCTTTGTAGTAGTAATAGCGGGAGGGGGGGGGGGGAACTCTTTTGAAAGAAGAAATGATTTGGTCTCAATAAAAGAGCCTATGAAAAGGAAAAGGAATGGAAAGTTTCTTGCCTTAGACTTCGAGTTGACAGAGAGGAATGACAGAACTCTTGGCCTTACGAGACGCGGGCAACTTTGCTATTCAAAGGGATAGAAGTAAGAAAATATTGGAAGAGATTGGCTTGAGCTCGTTCGGGTTCTATTAATTAATAATTAGATTGTGTCAGGTCACCGAACTTAGAGTAGAAAATTCCGGTGAAAGCTTCATCCTAAGATGACCGAAGAAAAGCAAGAACATCGGGCATTCCTATTCCGAAAAGGCTTTGTTGATTTCACTCAACCTCTCTCGCCGCCTTAGCCTTAAACCGAACCTTCGCTTTGAAAGTTCCTTTGTTTTGTCTCAATAGAAGCTAGATTGCCTCCTTCAAGCCTAGAGAGCAAGAAGCTCTTCGTGGCAAAATTTGCACGTCTTTTGTACTTCAAGACGGAGATATGCATCATGTTGTCTTTCTAAACGGCAAAGAAATCCTTCTCACTTTTTTTATGTGAATTGAATACGCGGCCAAGACGAGGGAAGTGCTTAAAATCCCATTTATTCATACATTGAATTTCGATATAGCCAAATAGCAACGGTCTTCTTCTAGCTCCTCGCGGATTCTCTCGTATTCTCTTCCGAAAAATGCCGGGATTTCCTCTTTCTATTAAGAAATTCTAAAGAAAACGTCCCTCGGACGAGGAAAAGGCGGGGCTTTTGATTGAGATGGGTAGAAGAAGCAACGCTAAAATCGTGGGAATTAGGAAGAAACTTCGTTCTATTGCCCGATTGTCCGAGCTAACATTAAGGAATAGGTGGGATGCTTAAGAAAAAAAGAAAGTGTGTTTTCGAGGTAGCTATGGAATTGCGGTAGTAGGCGAAAGGGTATTCCCTCCCTAACGCTAAGGTAACCGCTACGCAACTCATTTCCTGGGCAAGCGGGGGAATCGAATCAACTTGAAATGGACTTTCATTTCTTTCTCATCATCTTCAACCAGCCAAAAGGCTTACGCCCTTGGGTACTTTACATAATCTGAAATGAGGAAACTCCTAATGCGAAGGTAGACTCCGGTCTTCTTATTCAAGTAGTTAACATTTCCCTTCGGTAAGCATTCCTTGGGCGAAGAAGGGATTTGCGCATCCAACTATAAGATAAATGGCCTTGCTTTCCTTTTGTGATCTGCCAATTACAATACATGGAAAAGGCTGACACAACCCATTCAAACAACTCTTATATATGCGCTATTTCATGCACGCTTCACCGCATGTATCGTATTCTCCTCCTTTCTTTTGAAGTTCAATGTCGAAAATTGTATTCTCAGCCTAGCTAAAGTGAGGCACTACTATTCGCTTGAAGTAAAGTGTCCCTTTCTTGCACAAGCCTGATTTATATATGCAACCCCTAATGATTCACTTTAGAACTCGTGCCCTAAGCCTGACCTTCGATGATGCTAGGTCTCGGGGTAAGCACCTATCCATCAAATGTGGCCCTAGGCCTTTAACAAACCGGTGCACTCAGTCACCCATATGCGCTACCATGGCCGAAGCATACCTAGCCAAAGAATTGAAGCGGAGACTATACTCTAGAGCACTCATACTTCCTTGCCTCAAATTCAAAAACTTATCGGCTCTAGCTCGCCAAACTTCTGGAGGCAAATAATGTCAGAGGAAGGCATCTACAAATTCTTGCCATACTGGGGGAGGCACATTGGTTCCCCGTGAAGCCATCCAAATCGTGTACCAAAGAACCGCAACATCCCTCAATCTATAGGATGCTAACTCCACTGATTCGGTGTCCGAAGCATGTATCAACCGAAGTGTCCTCAACATTTCATCAATAAAATTCTGAGGGTCCTCATCCGGCTTTAATCCAAAGAATTTCGGAGGGTTCAAGCTAATAAAATCACGGGCCCTTGTACTAACAACCCTATCACCTTGCCCTGTACCTTGCCGCTGAGTCTGGGCAGCAACCAATTGAGTAAGCAAATAAATGGCCTCTTTTACATCTTGGCCTGAAGCATCCGATGGAGGAAATGGAGGTGCTGGAGCTGCGGATGAGGCTCCCTCACGCTCCTCAGAAATAGGCACTGAATGAGAGGATTGAGATTGAGCCGCATTCTGGGACTCACTTTCCTCACAACTGGCATAGCGCGTGCTCTTTCCTCGCCACCTCTTGCCCTTTTAGGTCGTCGTAGCCTTTCTCACTGAGCATCTCGAAATACATAACACACGGTTAAGGAGAAGAAAGTTTTTATATCATAGCTCTATCGCACAATCTTATGAAGAAAGAAGGTCATTCATTCTAAAATGCCCCGCGACCTCTTGTTTATAAGTGTCGCGCAACACACCCATAACCAAGACTCACGGGACACGGCTCGTAGACACGCCTAGGACAAACGCTGCTACGATACCACTTTTGTCACGACCCAATCGGAGGGACGCGACGGGCACTCGGTGCTAACCCACCCGGGCACCTCTTATCATATTTTCACATTTATATCTAGGTGAGCCACATAGCTAATTCATACTTTCTATCCATTATTCACACTAATCCCATCGGGCAACGATACATGTATATATAACTCCATCAATAACAATGCCCATATCAATGTACATAAGCCGACGAGGCTAATAAAACGATATCCAAAATATAGGCCGACAAGGCCAAATGCATCTAACCATATACACATGTTTACGAGCCTCTAAGGAGAGTGTGTCATAACATATAGGTGGGACAGGACCCCGTCATGCCCATAAATATGTATACAAAAGAATAAATACCAAAAGCTGTTGCTCCGAATGAAATGGAGCTCCGCTATGTAGTCACGAGTAATAAAGCTATGGATTAAGCCTGTCTCCCGGCCACTCGCGGGCATGACGCAAAGATCCACGTACAAAAGGACGTAGTACGAAGAATGTACTGAGTATGTAAAGCATGATCAACATCATTATGAAAGCATAATAGACAACATAAGAAATAGCATAGGATGGGAGATAATGGAGCTCGCCAATCCAACTGGAACATCTTCTGCTAATATCCTCTACTCATCTGTATACACCTGCGTGGCATGAAACGCAGCGTCCACAAGAAGGGACGTCAGTACGAACAGTGTACTGAGTATGTAAGGCATGACCAGTGACATAGGAAGAAATACCGAACATGGAAAATAATATAATGGACATATAGGGATAAGGCAATATAAAAGAGATCAACCTGTGCCTCTGAATGCCTTTTTAAGGCGAATGTCGTGCATGCTCAGCTTTTTAAGAACCTTTCCATACATATCCACGTATATCTATGTATCTATATTTACATACATATAGCATCTTACATGGTGTTATCTTACCCGGCCATGTAGGCTCGGTATCATCTTACCCGGCCCTTTCGGGACTCGGTGTCATCTTACCCGGCCCTTTCGGGACTCGATGTCATCTTACCTACTTTTCGGGACTCGGTGCCATCTTACTCGGCCCTTTCGAGACTCGGTATCATCTTACCCGGCCCTTTCGGGACTCGGTATCATCTTACCCGGCCCTTTCGGGACTCGGTATCATGTCTTATAATACCAACTGATCAGGTGGTTACGCGTATATAATGCTCTCACCCTTTTTCCCATATTCCCTATTCACATATACATATGTCATATACATGTATCATATAAGCAGCATGCATGAGAGCCTAAAGAAAGTCATATATCTATCAGAGTGACGTAAGGTCGGTAACCTCCGATTGTATTATGAACTAATCATCGTCGCTTTGTCTCACCTTGAAGGAACAATTATTATAAGGTGAGACTATCAATGAAGAGTAACATCAAGAGAAAACATAGAATAGGATCATAAGGCACCAATTCATATACTTTGGAATCTTTAAAAATAGTCATCATCCATGAATAAAATGGAGAAATCAAGTAATAGCTCAACGTTCTCGTATCGTCATTGAAATCGTAAACTTGGAACCTTTAAACATGGAATCATCACCATCATATTCATCGTAGGAAAATATTCTCATCTTTGACATCATCGTTGTCATTGTAAAACATATCCATCATTGTTGTCATGAAAGCTTACGGAGTCAAAGCCTCCGTTTTGGAAAAATACGGACATTTTGGAAAGCATTTATGGGTCATCGGGAAAAGGAATCATGCCTTGGAATCATAGACTTCTAACTTTTGAAAACAACGAAGTTATGGAAGCATTTATGAAATCGTAATCTAAGAATCATGCCTTTGAAAGAAAGGGGCGAGCCTTAACATACCTGTTCAACCTCTTATTGGCTATGCTTATTTGTCCGAGCTCGTAAGTCTACATTTAAGAGGATTGACACTAACGTTAGCCTCTTTATCGCATACTTACTCCAAGTTTCAAATCAAACTATTCCATATTCCCGCCGAAAATCGGGCAACATCTCCCCTGTTTATATGCCTAGCCCAAATTCTCAATTCAACAACCAACAACAACAACAATAATACCAACATCAACAACACTATTATTCATACCAACATATTCCATAAACATCCCACACGACGTTTTTCAACATACAACAACAATATGCACTTTCTTCCATACCAATCAAGGAGTATAATCTCATCAATATGCCAAAAATGTTAGATACCATTTTTACATGCATAAATCAGTCCATCCACACGGCCACAACACGTTCAAAACAGCCCATAAACACAACAACTACAATACAACACTCTATGACCTTTTCTCCATAACTAGTTTCATTTTTAAGGCTTGCTAGACCTTCAAATAAACTCAACATAAAAGATGGGATAAATAGCATACCTTATACTTGAAGAAAATCAGCCACATCAACTTTCTCCAACGCCAAGCTTAAGTAGAACCAAGAACAATTACCTTTCACGGACTAGTTTGGCGTAATCTTGTTAAATTCTTGATTTATCGGACTATAATATTTGGGAGATGTTTTGAGAGGCTTCTAGGACTCTTTGGAATGTTAATATGCTGAAAAAAATGGGCTGATGGGGTATTTATATCCCCCCCCTAGGTCGATTCCACCGACTTATTCATGTGGGGCCCGCGGAACCCTTTGATAGCTTGGGGTCTTGCTCTTAAAATGGCCATAACTCTTGATTCCGACACTGTGTGAGGGCCCACGACCTATGTTTAGAAATCTCTTTCAATTATATACAACTTTTATTCTTGGTGTTTTTCCAAATTCCAAACTTATAATGCCATTTTTGCCCCTCCAAGTTAGATCATCCGAAAACGTTTCCTTAAATCGTCCTTTTGGAGGGCTTATGTCCATATTTGGCTTATGGGTCCTTCTTAGGAATTGCTCAACTTTCCACGTACTACTTGTATCACTTTTAATATATCCTTTACAAAATCTCGACATGTGGGCCCCACCTTAACTCATGGTTTCGAGGGCTATCATCGAGTGATCATGTTAACCGATTTACTCCATACACTCTCCAAATGTCATATATACGTTCTCATGCTCAGATAACATAATCTTCATCCATAATCCTTGTGTAACTCGCTCTCCCCGAGCTCCTACTAAGCGTCCACAGATCCCGATAACGCGAAATTTTCCAAGGTGTAACACGCATAATATATATATATATATATATATATATATATATATATATATATATATATATATATATATATATATATATATATATATTCTACCCGGCCATATAAGCTCGGGGTTTCATAGTAGCCATACATAGAAACATATACATAAAAGCTCATAGGCATCTTTAGCATCATTACTATCGTCGTTCATTACATCTATCCCTAGAGGATTATTCATCATATAAGGAATTTAGTACAATTGTAACACATCGAGAATCATGAGTTTGGTAGCTTTTAGAGATCGAATCATTTGGAGGACATCATAGGCTCATAGAAGAATAGATATTTGGCCAAGGAACCATGCCTTATGAAAGAAGGGTTAGCCTTACATACCTTTTCATTCAACTATTCTATCACTTGCACGTTCTCCTTCAATGCACACGTTTCTACCTTCATTAGAGTTATACTATCATTAGAAAATCGATAGCTTAGCATACATGACTAAAGCTAGAGAAAGTTGGACAGCATCTCCTTTATTTATACTACTTCCTCCATATCATATATCAACTCCTAAACATCAATAATAACATTCACAAAATCATAACGATAGTCTTTATTCACCTACATTATCCTTACTTCTCAATTCATTTCCAATCATCCATATCCATGGTCATAGCACACTATTACATTCATTCATATACAATGTCTATCCCATGTTCTTAACATCACTTATAACATAACAATAATCACAATACATCAAGAATCATGACTCAATCCAAGTTTTTACTAAAAAATGACACTATTCCCACATTCATGACCCATTTCTATATCCTTCTACAATCCAAGTGTTTCAACTTCTCAATACCTTAAACAACATGGGAATATCATAAAACTTATCTTAGATGGTGTAGGAATGAACCTTGGGTGGAAACACTATGTTATATCCCGTATTTCGTACATTGGGACAATCCGGTTTAACTATGATGAGTTAGAGACAAAACCATTCCGGGATATGAAGTCGGGACTGTTGACCTTCGATTTCGTTTTAAGACCTAATGTGTTCATGAATTTGTTGGCATGGAACAATTTGAAAAATTTGGGACCAAAGTATAATATTTGGAAGTTGGCAATTATGAAAGAAAAGTCATGTTGGCCATGTGGTGTTGAAGTTGGTCCCACACATTTTGTGGCCAATTTTAATTGGTCCAACACATGTGTGGGCCAAGGGAACTTGTATTATTCATATAAGGTGTAAAAGATGACCAAGTCTTCACAATTTATCATCTTCTATACTTAGAAAAAAGAAAACAAGAAGTTGGAGACCAACAACTATACCATTCGGCCAAGAACCCCAACATTCAAGTCCAAGAACAAGCCCTCCCAAAATTATTTCCTTGATACAAATCCACTAATTTGAGGTCCCTAAGTAACGTGGAAGTGTTGTTTGGGTCATCCAACCATCCGTTTTGTAGATCGCTAACCCTAGCCTAGTGGTGGAGTTGAAGAAGAAAGGTGAGATTTAATTATGTTTTATGTGTTATAAATGTTGTATGCATGTTGTAATATGTTAAAATGGAGGAAATTCATGAAATATGACATGTTGGAGTTGAGGTTGTATATGTAGTATATGGCCGTGTGTGTGTGTGTGTGTGTGTTGTGTCGAAGCAATGAATTAAAGCTTAGTTAGCATGTTTTGAGTGTTGTGATGTGATGAGATGAATGAAAATCATGAAGTTGGCATATGTAGTGTTGGCCGAATATGGCTGGTGAAGTGTAGCAAAGAATGAATAAATTCTATTTGGAATTTTGATTGTAGTCGTCATGAATTTTATGTTGACGATAAGAGTTTAATGACTCAAGATTGATATTGGGATGTCTATGGGATGAATTGGAGAATTATGTGCATTTAATGTGAATTTTATGTTTATGAGAATGATGTTGCTAGAATGTGAATTGTTGGTACAAATCATGATTCGGAAGCTAGAAATGTGTTATGGGTGTTGTTCTCGGGTTTGGGACTGTTTTCGGGTAAATCGGAGCATTTGTGGGATTGTTGAAAATATTGTATGAATTGATTATAATGTCTTTGAATATTGTTGGTATGGGTTCGGGTTAGTATTTGAATGTATAAGCGTTAATGTTGGCTTGAATGTGTCGTTGAATTGAAAGTATTGAATGTCGTCGAATGACATAAAAGAGAGTTATTAATGCTATATTGCCTTTCGGATTGGTTATTGATGTTGCTAGGTTGGTTGTTGATGTTGTTGTTGTTGATTTGGTCGAGTTAAATTCTCGGGGTTGGTCTATTTATAGGGGAAATGCTGCCTAAATTTTCGTAGAATTATGTGTTAATTTGGAAGTGAACTCTTAAATACTTATAGTTGACGTTGGCATTTATTGATGTTATGTAGACTTTGGGAAGCCCGAGACATAGGTTTGATTTGGACTAGCTTGAGTTTGAGCTAGCGTTGAGAGCATTCGAGGTATGTAAAGCTTACCTTTCCTTCTTTTGGCATGTCTTAGATACGGCTAGATTATGATATGTTATGAGCTTCGGGGGAAATTCTATTCTTAAAAATCCGAGCACGTTTACGAGTAATATTTGCTTTTGATGTTGGCCTCATTATATGGTCAAGCTATGGTTATGTATCTTTGTATGATTGATTTTCAAAAGTTGTATAAAAGTTTTGTTTTCAAAAGAGTTTTGTTCTTAAACGATTCTGAAACTACGAACGACCGTAACTTTCAAGAAAAGGCTCGGATCGCTTGGATATCTTCACAAATGGTTCTATGACGTATTATAACTATGATTTTCATGGGCGGGCCCGACTTGAGTCGACACCCCTCCGTGGGCCCCGCGACTTTCCTTATGTACTTTGACGATTTTTGAAAGGATATGATATGACTATTATTCCGATTTCAAGTACGATCAGATTACTTATCTTTCGAGTTTGTAATAATGGTTCGATAACACGTGATGACTATGACTTTCGTAGGCGGGCCCGGATTGGGTTGACGCTCGTCCGTGGGTCCCGCGATCTTCTTCTGTATGATCTTGATGGCTCTTTGAAAAGAACTTAATATGACTACCTTTCTGACCCCCGAGTATGATTATATATTTTTCTGTTGAGTCCGAAATAATGATTCGTATACCTATGATTCCGATACGTGACTATGGATTCTGAAGTTCGGTCTGATATGTTCCCGAGTGATATTCGGAAGAAATTTGATTTGGCTATTGTCTTGGTTTGGAAATAATAGTTCGCTTTGGTTATTCTATTGGGTTTGTAATAATGATTTGTATCCGCATGTGATATTACCGGGTATTTGGCCGCGGTATGTTTTGGTGATATTGCCGCCGGGTATTTGGCCGCGGTATGTTCTCGTGATATTGCCTCCGGGTATTTGGCCGCGGTATGTTATGTGATGTGATATTGCCGCTGGATTTTGACCGCGGTATGTGGTGTGACACTGAGTCCTATGCACAATTTGTTTTTCTTGAGAAACAAAAATAATATAATAAATAAACATTTTGGTATTTTTGGATATGTACTTACTTTCTGTACTTCCGCTTCGATTATGACTCAGATTTGATTACTGTATTTTCTCTGCTTTGCATACTCGCACATATTTCGCATCGACCCCCCCCTTTCTTGGGGTCGCGTTTCATGCCCGCGCAGGTACGGACGCACCGTTCGGTGATCCGTCGCCCAGGGACATCTTGCTCGCTGGAGCGCTCCCTTTATTCCGGAGCCTACATCTTGGTATATGTTCTTCCGTTGTATATGTATTTGTGTATTCAGGGGTACGGCGGGGCCCTGTCCCGCCGCATGATTCTGTTGTTTTGTTTAGAGGTCTGTAGACATAGATGTGGGTTATGTACGGTTTTTGTTCGGATGCATTGAGTAAGTTGTGTTGGACGGCCCGTCGCCGGGCGCCCTTGTCGGCCGCGTGTATATGTATCTTTCATACGTTATGTATATTATGATAGCCTTGCCGCTCGTATATATATATTTGTACGCGTCGGTTTGGAGCCACGTCTAATACTGATTTATGTACGAGTCGTTTGTATGCCGAATCTGGTTAGCGAGCGCGTATGGGTGCCCAGCTCGGGCACTAGTCACGGCCTACGGGGTTGGGTCGTGACACACTACACTTGAACAAAACCCTAGTTCCACCTCCACTTGGATTTCTTGTCTAGGATGAACTTTAATGGGTTTCTTACACTTGATTCACTTGGTTTGGATGAAGTTATTCACTAATATCCCTTGAATTGTGGGAGAAGTGTTCGAGAGAGTTAGAGAGAGGGGTGTGAAGAGGAAATAAAATGAAATGAACTTGGTCCCTTATTAATAATACACAATTCAGTCCCGCTCCAAATCGACGGACCAACATACGGTCCGTATAAATTATACTGACCGTATGTCTGGCCGTAGATTTGGTCCAGAGAGGTGTGCTATTCGGGCTAATTATACCGCCAAACATACGGCCGCATAATTTATACGACGATATGTTGGGCCACACAATGCCCGCCTCGCCCGAACTTATTCTCGTTGACTCGTTTGATCTCCAATCCTTATGGAACCTTCTTAACACTTGTTTTTTACCTCATTAACAATCTAAGGGACGTTATAACTCTTCTCAAAAGCATCATTAAATCATCATTAACTTGTTACTCGTAAATATTTTCCGATACATATCGTATGCCTTGCCTTCTCTTGGCAAACTTTCTTCTCTTACCTCGAACGTCTTTGAACTCTCAATTAGGGTCATCAAATGTCATTCCTTACTTATTGCCATACCGTATACTTCGTGCTCTTCATTAGGCTATTCACTGTGTATCAACGAAAATTTTTTCGAGGTGTAACATTCTTCCCTCGTTAAGAACATTCATCCTCGAATGTTAAGCACTCGGGAATTCTACGAAAATTTCACGTAGTTTCCCTTGTAATATGGCACTACCATCCTGTCACAATAGCCCATAATAACAATGCCTCACAGGTCACAATAGCAATAGAGTTTGGCCACACATCACCCAATGCATAAAAGGAAAACATACATATCTTCGATCTTGATGTCTTGTCTTGGATCTCTTCCGGGTCGAAATAAGTGCGGGTTGTCACACCCAACCCCGTAAAGTCGCGACAAGGTGCCGGACCGGGCACTCGTACACACCGATAATCGTAATAGCGTACTTTAATAAATTGACGACAGATACAAATAACACATACGTACAAGAGTGGAACGTCGCCCCAAAGTCGTCACAAATGTACGTACGTAACCGATCACGTTCGTAATCGGACGTATATCAAAAAGCCGATAAGGCTAACATAATATAGGGGGGACGTCCAAATCACGAATCACAGACTCACCGAATGTTGTTTACCCATAACCCACACATATGTGTCTACGGACACTCTCTAATCATAACAAAATCATATGACGGGACAGGGCCCCGCTGTACCCCTGAATAAACATATACATATATACAATAACAGAATCTGGACCAAAGTATAGGCTCCGGAACAAGGGAGTGCTCCAAGACAGCTGAACAGAAATCCTAAGCTGGTGGATCATCCAAATAAGTACCTGTACCTGCGCGGCATGAAACGCAGCTCCCGAAGAAAGGGGGTCAGTACGGAATATGTACTGAGTATGCAAAGCATGAAATATAGTAAACAGGATCATAATCAAACCAAGTACGAGAAAGTAAAGGTAAAATCGAGAATATCAAAATGTTTACTCACAAAAAAAACATAAATCATGCATGGGGCTCTTAGAATATGGTCGCCCGCCCGTCGTTGGCGCCCATAACACAAGATCCACACGTAAGATTTCATATCTCCGTATCCCCGTCACACATCATATCACATCATAACGCCATAACACAAAGATAACACCAAATATAAACGGAACCGACAGCCTGGGGCCGAGGAGCTCGGTGAACCGTGTGACATCACACGAATATAACATGGTGCGCACGAAACATAACCGGCCCGGGACACAAATTGAAGGATGTAAATACGAGAATGCACGAGCGGTAGTCGTGAGTAACCATATGCAATTTAAAAACATTTTCAAAGACTCGATAGAATAATCAAATGAACCGTCATTTAAAACCAAGGCGATAGTCAAATCAAGTTTCTTCCGAATGTCGTTCGAGAACATATCAAATGGAACTTTTAGGGCTCATAAATACGTATCAAACGGAGATGAAATAACTTAAGGGAATTAGGGGCATAATCGTCATTACAACTTGATAGATAAGTAAGTAATCGACGTCCGAGTTTAAGACGATAGTCCACTAAATCTTTCAAGGTCGTTAGCACTACACAAGGGAAAGTCTCGGGGCCCACGGACGAGTTTCAAACCAATCCGAGTCCATCTATGAAAGTTGGAGACCTTATTCATTATAGAATCTCCTACGAACGTTCGAAGCGATCTGAGCTGGTCTATGAAAGTTACGGTCGTTCGTAGTTATAGAATCCTTTAAAAACAACATTCTTTATGCAACCTTTGAAATCAACCGTACAAAAAAGACTTAAAACCATAATTTGACCATATTAAGAACGTTAACATCAAGAAGTGAATAAGAATCGTATACGTGCCTCTGGGATCTTAAATTGGAGTTATGGCTCTATCATAGCCAATTACAACTAAGACATGCCAAAAGAAAGAAAGGTAAGCTTCACATACCTCGTCCGCTTCCTAAGTTAATCCGTACTACGTCTCGGCTTCCCAAAATCTACAATAACATCATTGGCACCAAACATTAGTCATAGCGCTTGAATCCAATTCTAGATTAATGCTTTATTTACGAAATTTTGGGCAGCATTTCCCCGTAAATTCAACACCGCGAGAATTCAACTCGGCCAAATCTTCAACAACAATACCAATAACCATACTAACAACATCAACAATCAATTCAAAACGTATTCTAACATCAATAACTCTTTTCTACATACTTCGATAACATTCCATTTACGTTCAAATTAACCATATACAATCAAACCAACACCAATGCACACATATTCAAGTACTAATCCGAAACCATTCAAACAAGATTCAAGAACACTTCAACCAATCCACACAACATTCCACACGTATGTACAGCCATACAGAAACCACTCCAGATTTCCACTTCGGAACAACAACAACATGTTATATACCATATTCTTTGTTTACGAATTCGTAAACTACGTCAATAATGCGTGGTAACAGCATGATTTCTCATAAATTCAAGAAACTATATTAAAATCACATTAGCTTCTCTAACAACCTACAAACGACTCCAACTTCCATTTAAATCATTAAACCATCATTTTCATTATGGAATCCATGCAACAACAACCAAAAACATTAAATAAAATTAGTTCATCTCATCCTACCAAAACACCACATATACACGGCCACACACTAATATCCATATTTCCATGGATTTCATCCATTTCCACTTACTACAACATGCACAAACCCTCCATAACACATGAAAAGAGGATTAAAACTTACCTTCTTCACTTAGTTCTTTAACATGGCTTGGGTTGAGAATTGCAAGAATGAATGGTTTGCTTGCTCTAACAATTACTCCATGTTGTTTAGGACTCTCCAATGAGTTGAAACCTAGCAGAAATAATTTTTTTGGGAGAGATTTTCCAAGTGCATGGGTTCGGCCAGCCATGGCCGAACAACCCCTCTCCTTTTTTTCTCCATGTTTCTTCATATTTCTAGAGATATAAAAGATGACTTATGGTCTTGCTTGTCATCTATATGATCATATAAGGTTCATCCATGTGTGCCATGGCCCACACATGGCTTGGATGAATTTTATTTGACGCTCATGGGTGGCCCCACTAGTGCCACACGGCCAAATGGCCATAGTTGGCTATTTTAAACAAAAATTAATTAACTTCCCCATAATTCACTTTTAACCCAAAAATTTTCTTAATATTCCATACCAATAAAAATCATAAGCAACATATGCCTTAAAATGAAATCGAAGGTCAAAGTCCAACTCGTATCCTTGAATAGTCTTGTCCTTAACTTTTCATGGTTAGCTCGGAATGTCCCAGTGTACAAAATACGGGATATAACACGGGTACTTGGTTTTCATAATTTCTTTTGCTTTCTATGTCATATCTTCTCGGTTATTGTTTCTCCACAAAACCCTTAGCGAGGGCCACTTTGTTTAAAGCCTCGACTTGCCTATCTAGTATGGCAATGGGTATCTCTTCATAAGTCAACTTTTCTGTCACTTGAATATCATTTACTGGCACGATCCTAGTAGGATCTCCAACACATTTACGAAACATCGAAACATGGCGGGTCAACACTTGAATCGGTAGATCAATTCGTAAGCCACGCTCCCGCCGTAAGTGCATACAACCTCATAAGGCCCAATGTGCCGGGGGATTAAGCTTCCCCTTTTTGCCAAATCTCATTACACCCTCATTGGTGACAAACTTTAAGAATACCCAATCTTTAACTTGGAACTCTAAGTCCCTTCGACGATTATTCGCATAGGACTTTTGACAACTTTGGCTGTAATAGTCGACCTTGTATGAGCTAACTTATTCATGGCTTTCCGGAACAAGTCCCGGGCCCCATCA
>NW_026716230.1:0-18348 GCF_029784015.1 Lycium ferocissimum
TCTCATAAATCTCAATTATTGCGAATTTTCCGGTCATGCAAAAGGCGGGATATAACATGTTTAGGGTGATGATGAGCCTATTATACCTCTCTATGTGGTGCGAAGGACAATGATAAGCAAAGCAATGGATGACCCAAGTCAACGGGAAAATCTCTTCCATTCCAAGTGCATCATTAACCAAAACACTAGCATCATGATCATTGATAGTGGGAGTTGTGCCAATGTTACTAGTACCACCCTTGTTGATTTCTTGAAACTTCCCGCACCATGGAAACCCTTACAAACTTCAATGGCTCAATGAATGTGGTGAATTGAAGGTGACTTGGCAAGCTATCATCAAATTCACGATTAGGAAGTATCACGATGAGGTGTTATGTGATGTTGTTCCCATGCAAGTGTGTCATCTTCTACTTGGCTGACCATGGCAATATGATAGGTCCGTCAACTATAATGGGAGAACTAACCAATACACCCTTGTCCACAATGGTGTCAAACATGTCTTGAATCCCATGACCCCCTCCCAAGTGGGTGAAATCTATAACAAAATGAGGGAGTTGAAGGAGAAGGGTCATAGTGCATTGAAAAAGAAGAATGTGGGGGATGAGGGAGTAGAGAAGAGTAGTTCTCAAGAGGTGAGTGGAAAGAAAGGAGATCTTAGAGGAAAAACCAAGGTGTCTCTTATGGCGAATTGTGAGGAAATTAGGGAGGAATTGGGGGAACGTCAACCGGTGATTCTCCTCATGCATAAGGACTATGCATTGCACACTAACGAACTAACCCCTTCTTTTCCTAGTTCTGTTCTTCAACTTTTGCGGGAATTTGATGATGTGTTTGACGGAACTCCCAAGGGATTACCACCCTTGAGGGGAATTGAACACCAAATTGATTTTGTCCCGGGTCTCAGCGCCAAGCCCAGAAGCATAGAGCCAGCTTGCAACTGGGATGACACTAAGGAGCTTGAAAGGCAAGTGGATGAGCTCTTTGAAAAGAGATTTGTGCGAGAAAGTATGAGTCCTTGTGTGATGCCGTGCTTTGGTGCCAAAAAAAGATGGATCATGGCGCATGTGTTGATTGTCGTGCCATCAACAAGATAACGGTAAAGCATCGCCATCCATTACCTCATCTTGTGACATCTTGATGAGTTGAATGGTTCTTCACTTTTCTCTTCAAGTTTCTACAAGCCTCTAGGTGAGTGAAGATGATGAAAAATGAAACAAATTGTCATCTTTTAATTGCTTAAATTAATCTTCCATGTGGCCAAGACCAATCCCCTTTGGGCCATTGGCCCTTGGTGATAAATTTTAACTTCGCCATAATATTCAGTATTTTAACAAAAATTTTTCTTAATATTCCGTGCCACAAAATCATGAGCAACTTATGTCTTTAAACAAAATCGAGGTCAAAAATCTCAACCTCGTATCCGGAATAGTCTTGTCCTTAAATTACAACTAACTCGGAATGTCCCAATGTACAAAATGCGAGGATAACAAGAAATAAGTGTGTGTGAGGGTGATTAGATGAAGAGGTTGAGATAAGGTATGAAGAAGCCTTGAATCATGCTATTGTGGCTAGAAGAGCCATGGGGGCTCTAGCTAGGGAAGAGAGTGACCAAAGGGAGAACTTGTTTTATGCACGGTGCAAAATTATGGATAAGGTGTGCTCATTAATCATTGATGGTGGGAGTTGCACGAATGTCGTTAGTCAATTTTTAGTTGAAAGTATGAAATTCCCCACCCGCAAGCACACTGATCCCTATAAACTCCAATGGTTTAATGAATGTCGTGAAATGAGGGTCAACAAGCAAGCCATTATCAAATTTAGCATTGGCAAGTACTAAGATGAGATTTTGTGTGATGTGGTACCCATGAAAGCTTTGATAAAATATTTATTGCTTGGAAGACCTTGGCAATTTGATGTTGATGCCCAACATAGTGGGAGAACTAACAAGTACTCATTTGTGGTCAAGGACATTCTTAACCCATTAACCCCTTACCAAGTGAGTGAGGATTATAGAGTGATGAGGGAGCTTCGAGAGAAGAATCAAAGGGGAAAAAAAAGGAGAAGAGTGAGAAGGAGACTTTGTTGGTCATAAATGGAGAGGGAACATCTCAAGATGGTTCCAAGAAATGTTTGTTGCCCAAACCAAGTAATTGCTTGAAAGGGGTTGACGAGAGACACTTCATGGTATGTCTTGTCAACAAGGATCTTCTCTTAAATTCTAACCAAGCTACTAGTAGTATGTCTTCTCTTTTGCAGGAATATGAAGCCTTGTTCCCGGAGGAAATGCCTGATGGATTACCTCCCTTGAGAGGTATTGAGCACCAATTCGACTTTGTACCGGGTTCCTAAATTCCCAACAAACCGGCTTATAGGAGCAACACGGAAGAAACAAAAGAATTACAAAGGCAAGTAGATGAACTTCTTAAAATGGGGCTAGTGAAGGAGAGTCTTAGCCCGTGTGCCGTTTCGGTGATTCTTGTTCCAAAGAAAGATGGTACTTGGAGGATGTGCATTGATTGTAGGGCCGCCAAAAAAATCACGGTAAAGTATCGCCATCCTATTTCGAGGCTTTATGACATGTTGGATGAGCTTTGTGGCTCAAATGTGTTTTCAAATATTGATCTTAGAAGTGGCTATCACCAAATCCGAATGAATCCCGGTGATGAGTGGAAAACGGCCTTCAAAACCAATTTTGGCCTCTATGAGTGGCTTGTCATGCCATTCGGACTAACCAATGCACCAAGCACGTTTATGAGGTTGATGAACCATGTCTTGAAACACTTTATCAATAAGTTTGTGGTTGTTTATTTTGATGACATCCTTGTGTATAGCAAATCAATTGACGAGCATGTAGGCCATTTGAGGCAAGTATTTGATGTCTTATTGCGTGAGAGGTTGTTTGCTAATATCAAGAAATGTGCTTTTTGGGTTGATAAAGTAGTGTTCTTGGGTTTTGTGGCGTGTGCAAATGGTGTGGAGGTTGACGAAGAAAAAGTGGAGTCTATTAGAACTTGGCCAACACCTAAAAATGCAACCGATGTGAGGAGTTTCCATGGGTTGGAAAGTTTCTATATAAGGTTCATAAAGGGGTTTAGTACAATTGCCTCTCCCTTGACCGAATTGATCAAGAAAGATGTTCCTTTTGTTTGGGGAGATGAGCAAGAGAAGGTGTTTCAAGAATTGAAATCCATGTTGAGTTCGTCACCATTATTACAATTACCCAATTTTGAGAAAACTTTTGAAGTTGAGTTTGATGCTTCCGGGGTTGGCATAGGTGGAGTATTGATGTAAGAAGGGAAGCCATTGGCTTATTTTAGTGAAAAGCTAAAAGGGGTGTCATTAAACTACTCTACTTATGACAAGGAGTTGTATGCACTTGTGAGGGTCTTGACCTATTGGCAACATTATTTGTGGCATAAGGAGTTTGTAATACGATTGGATCACGAATCCTTGAAACATTTGAAGGGCCAATCCAAGCTCAACAAGAAAATAAGTGCAAAATGGGTAGAATTGATTGAAGTTTCCTTATGTGATCCATTACAAAAAGGGGAAGCGCAATGTGGTGGCGGATGCATTATCTATAAGGTATGTCTTGCTAAACACTATGACTTCTAGGATGATGGGATTTGAAAGCCTTAAGGGATTCTATTCTCAAGATCCCGACTTTAAGGTAATTTGTGAGGAGTTGACCCAAGGGAGGAGGGTTGATAGGTTCCAACTTGTTGATGGGTTCCTATTCAAAGATGATAGAGTTTGTGTCCCAATGAGCTCATGGAGAGAGTTGTTCGTCAAGGAAGCACATAGTGGTGGAATGATGGGCCATTTTGGAGTGGCCAAGACACTTGATATTTTGGGTGAGGAATTATATTGCCCAAGATGCGACATGATGTTGAAAAGTTATGCGGTCAATGTTTGGAATGCAAGCAAGCCAAGTCCAAGACTCGGCCCCAAGGTATGTATACTTCCCTTCCTACTCCTATTGGTCCTTGGATAGACATTTCTATGGATTTTGTGTTGGGTCTTCCAAGAACCAAAAGGGGTCATGATAGCATTTTTGTTGTGGTAGATAGGTTCTAAAAAATGTCTCATTTTATACTATGCTATAAATGTGATGATGCATCTCATGTAGCATCCTTGTTTGTGAATCATGTTCTTAATTGCATGGAGTTCCCCAAAAAACTATTGTTAGTGATAGGGATTCCAAGTTTCTTAGTCACTTTTGGAAAAGTCTTTGGGATACACTTGGTACCAAGCTCATGTTCTCTACTTCTTGCCACCCTCAAACGGATGGTCAAACTAAAGTAGTGAATAGGACTCAAGGGAGTATGCTTAGATGTATGATTAGAGGAAAGCCCACTTCTTGGGAGGGTCGTTTACCTTTGATTGAGCTTGCTTACAATCAGTCCCTCCATTCCTCTATTGGCATGACTCCATTTGAAGTATGTTATGGCTTTAATCCTTTGATTCCTTTAAACTTAACCCCTTTAGCTAGTGATGTTGTTGTGAGTTTAGATGCAAAGCAAAGGGCGGCCGAAATGATGAAAATCCATGCAAAGGTAAAGGAGAGCATTGACAAGGTCAATACCAAGGTAGCCAAGAGACAAAATCATGGGAGAAGAAACGTGGACTTCCAACCCGATGATTGGGTTGGGGTTCACTTTCGAAAAGAAAGGTTCCCGCAAATACGAAAAGGGAAATTGAGCCCAAAGGGAGATGGGCCATTCAAAGTGCTTGAAAAGATCAATGACAATGCCTACAAGATCGACTTGCCAAGTGAGTATAATGTTCATAATGTTTTCAATGTGAGTGATCTTTCCTCTTATGTTGTAGGGACGCCCTTAGATTCGAGGACGAATCTTCTCCAAGAAGGGAAGGATGATATGAACCCAACAAGCACAAGGCCTTTCACAAGAAGTCAAGCAAGAGAATTTCAAGAGTTGCAAGCCTTGTTCATGAAAAAGGTACCTTGGAGGAGATTGGAGAGAAGACTTCGCGGATTTACAATGTTTGGGAGTTGGCATTGGAATAGTTACAAAGTGGCTAGAAGCGCAAAATGGCTAAAAGTAACTATGGGGCTAAGATTGCAATTGGAGGTCGTACTTACAAGTTATGGGGTTAGAATGGCAATTGGAGGTCATAATTGCAAGTTATGAGGCTTTGGATGCAATTGAAGACCCATGTGGGTATTTTTGCAAAAGAGCCACTTTAGGGCCTTTTGGTGTATTAGGCATTAGTATAAATAGTTCTTTTCATCAATTTGGAAGACTTAGCTTTGATATTATGTGAACTCAAATATTGAGAGATTTTAGTTAATAGATAGATTGTTAGGTTACTACACTAAGTGTGATTTTATTGTTGCAAAGCGAATTTGCTTATCTATTGAATTCATCTAGATTGCTCATTTGTGGTTTCCAATTGAGTTTTCTACTTCATTTAAATTACTTTGGTTCTTTTGGTTGAATACACAATCGGACGGTTTATGTTTAATATACTTAGATTTGCCTATAGGATTCATTACTGATTGGGTCAAGTATCTATCTCTATTCTCCTTAACCCATAATTCTTCATCGATCTTTTGTTTTCCTTTATTTTTGTTTACTTCTTAGAGTTCCCTTAGGTTGAATCTTATCACGATGTGTTCAGGCCCTTCCTAGATTTATTTGTGATTGTATTCATCGACGATATCTTGGTGTATTCTAGATCTGAGACAGAACATGCGGATCATTTGCGTACTGTCCTTAGAGTTCATTAAACTTGAGAGTTGTTTGCAAATTTTCTAAGTGTGAGTTTTGGTTGAACTCAGTGACATTTTTGGGACACATTGTTTCAGCCGAGGGTATTCGGGTAGATAGCCAAAAGATTGAGGCCGTGAAGATTTGGTGTGTATTTATTACGGAGGTTCGTAGCTTTCTATGGTTAGCAGGTTATTACAGGAGATTTGTTGAAGGTTTTTCTTCTATTTCTACGCCACTCACAAAGCTGACCCACAAATCAGCAAAGTTTCAATGGACAGATGCTTGTGAACGTAGTTTCCAAGAGCTAAAAGATAGATTGACTTCTTCCCCAGTCCTGACACTTCCAGAGGGATTGGAAGGTTATGTTGTTTATTGCGATGCTTCAGGCATTGTGTTACACCTCGAAAAATTTTCTGTTGATGCACAGTGAATAGACCAACGAAGAGCACGAAGTATACGGTATTGCAATAAGTAAGGAATGCCATTTGATGACCCTAATTGAGATTTCCAAGACGTTTGAGGTAAGAGAAGAAAGTTTGCCAAGAGAAGGCAAGGCATACGATGTGTATCGGAAAGGATTTACGAGTAACAAGTTAATGATGATTTAATGATGCTTTGGAGAAGAGTTATAACGTCCCTTAGATTTTTAATGAGGTGATAAACAAGTGTCAAGAAGGTTCCTTCAGGATCGGCGATCAAACAAGTCGACGAGAATGAGCTTCGGAAAACTGGGCATTATATGGCCAAACATACTGGCCATATAAAACATACGGGCCGTATGTCCAACCGTTTAATCAGCCCAGATTAGCACCCGTCTCTGGACCAAATCTACGGCTGGACATACGGTCAGTATAATTTATACGGACCGTATGTTGCTCCGTAGAAACTGGTCGAGACAGATTTGTGTTATTAATAAGGGGTCCAAGTTTCACTTCATTTCACTTCCCTTCACACTCCTTCTCTCTAGAACTCTCTAGAACACTTCTCCCACAAGAATTCAAGAGATATTAGTGATCAACTTCATCAAACTAAGTGAATCAAGTGTAAGAAGCCCATTAAAGTTCATCCAAGACAAGAATTCAAGTAAAGAAGAAACTAGGGTTTTGCTTAAGTGAAGTGTTTGCACCCAAGGTTCATTCCTACACTATCTAAGGTAAGTTTTATGGTATTTCCATGTTGTTGAAGGTAGTGAAAAGTTGAAACACTTAGATTGTAGAAGGATATAGAAAATGGGTCATGAATGTGGGAATATTGTCATTTTTTAGTAATAGCTTGGATTGAGTCATGATTCTTGATATGTTATGATTATAATCATGTTATGATACACGATTAAAAATGAAAAGTAGAATTAAAATACAAGAAAAGAAAAGGATAGATAATTTGACACAACTAGAGACCCAAATTAGCAACCAAAGTTCTTAGATTAACTTGACCTCTAATTTAGGAACTAAAGAGCACCAAACTCTTAGGATGACCAATAGGGATTTGACACCCTAATAACCAATCCTCTCAACAATGTTCACAATCTTAAGCTTAGCAAGCTCTCAACACTCAAAAGAGTTTACAATCTCAAAATATCAATAATCAAAATAGTCTAAGTCTTCCATGAAGAAGAAGAGAACTATTTATACTATGCTAGAAATAAAAGAAAGCAAAATGACATAAACACCCTTAATGAGACAAGGGCCTTGTTTGGCTATTCTTCTTTCTTCAAAATCTTGAAATCTCCTTTGCAAGAATAGCCAACTCTTCATCTTTTAGCCATTGTGGTAACTTCCTATTTCTTCTTTTTCTCCCCAAGGAATCTTCATCAACAAATGGACTTGGGATCCAAGGTGCTCATCAAAAGTATACTCAAGAGCCTCCCACTTCATGAATAGGCTTTGCAAGTGTTGTAGTTCCCGGGCTTGGCTCCTTGTAAATGGCCTTGAGGCAAGTGGGCTTGCATCATTCTCCCCATCTTGAAGAGAATTTGTCCTCAAATTTGATGGCTCATCACTTTCCATTTCCATGGGAGATAGGTCACAAATGTTGAAGGTGTTGTGAACTTGATATTCCGGAGGGAGATCAATTTTGTAGGCATTATCATTAAGCCTCTCAAGGACTTCAAAGGGACCATCCCTACGTGGCATCAACTTTGTCTTTCTCTTGTTTGGAAATCTTTCTTTTCGGAAGTGCACCCACACCCAATATCCCGGTTCAAGGACCACCCTTTTTCTCCCTTGGTTTGCCCTTTTCGCCACCTTTTGATTCTTCTTTTCAAGTTGGAGCCTTGCCTTTTCATGTATCTTTTTCATAGCTTCGGCTCTCTTGTTACCATCTAAACTCAATACCACATCTTGAGACAAAGGCGTTAGATCCAAGGAGGTTAGGGGGTTAAAACCATACCACACCTCAAAGGGTGACATGCCAATAATGCTATGAATAACTCTATTAAATGCAAATTCTACTAAAGGCAATTGGTCTTCCCAAGAGGCTAGCTTCCATTTTACCATGGCCCGAAGTATAGAACCTAAAGTCCTATTGACAACTTCGGTTTGGCCATCGGTTTATGGGTGGCAAGAAGTGAAAAACAAAAACTTCGTTCCAAGCCTACCCCACAATTCTTTCCAAAAGTGGCTAAGGAACTTGGGGTCCCTATCACTTACAATTGTCTTGGGAATGCCATGCAATTTAACCACATTTTCAACAAACAAGGAAGCAATATGGGGAGCATCATCAACCTTATGGCAAGCAATGAAATGGGCCAGTTTCGAAAAACGATCAACAACAAAAAAGATGCTATCTTTCCCCCTTTTTGTCCTAGGAAATCCCATCACAAAGTCCATGGAAATGTCAAACCAAGGTTGTTGAGGGATGGGGAGGGGAGTGTATAAGCCATGGGGTTGAAGCCTAGATTGTTATATCCCGTATTTGGTACGTCGGGACATTTCAAGCTAACCATGAAAAGTGAAGGACAAGACTACTCCGGGATGTGAGGTTGAGATTTTTGACCTTCGATTTTATTTTAAGGTATAAGTTGCGTGTGATTTTATTGGAATGGAATATTAAGAAAAATTTGGGGTTAAAAGTGAATTATGAAAAGTTATTAATTTTTCATGAAATGGCCATGTTGGCCGGGAGGTGGTGTGGGTCCCACCCTTGGTTGGCCAAATTTGACTAGTCAAGCTATGAAGGGTGCATGTGATCACTTTACAATTGTAGGGACTAGAAGTGACAAAAATTAATTCTTGAGGGGCCTAGGTGAGAGGCCAAGAGGTGTGGGCCATAGGCCCACATGTGCAAATTTTATGTGGACTTAAAAGATGACAACTTAAGTCATCTTCATCATTTTCATCTCCTAGACATTTCAAGAAACTTGGAGGAAAAACTAGAAGGGCCATTCGGCCAAGGTGGAGGAAAAATGAAGATCA
Organism: Lycium ferocissimum; assembly: GCF_029784015.1. Taxonomy (NCBI): domain Eukaryota; kingdom Viridiplantae; phylum Streptophyta; class Magnoliopsida; order Solanales; family Solanaceae; genus Lycium; species Lycium ferocissimum. Next base: position 9,149 of record NW_026716230.1, read on the forward strand.
CAAATCTTCATCAAAAAATTTATTTCTTCTAGGTTTTCTACTCATTGGAAGGTCCTAAACAACATGGAGTAATTGTTAGAGCAAGCAAACCATTTATTCTTGCAATTCTCAACTCAAGCTATGTTGAAGAACTAAGTGAAGAAGGTAAGTTTTAATCCTCTTTTCATGTGTTATGGACGGTTTGTGCATGTTGTAGTAAGTGGAAATGGACGAAATTAATGAAAATATGGATGTTGGTATGTGGCCGTGTATATGTGGTGTCTTGATAGGATGAGATGAACTAATTTTGTTTAATGTTTTGGTTGTTGTTGCATGGATTCCATAATGAAAATGATGGTTTAGTAATTCAAATTGAAGTTGTAATCGTTTGTAGGTTGTTGAAGAAGGTAATGCGATTTTATTATAGTTTCTTGTATCATTGAGGTTAATGTTGTTAACGTGCGGAATGTTAGTGTAATTTATGAATTTGGAAGAAAGAAATGTGGATGTTGTTGTTGTCGGGTTGGAATGGTTTTCGGGTGAAGTGGTGTTTTGTTTGGGTTGTTTGATATATTGTGTGAATTGTTTAAAATGTTCTTGAATATTGTTTGTATGGATTCGGACTAGTATTTGAATGTATAAGCGTTGATATTGGTTTGAATGTAAGTGGTTGAATTGAATATAATGGAATGTTGTTGAATTATGTAGAAAAGAGCTACTAACGTTAGAATGCGCTTTGATTTGAGTATTGATGTTGTTAGTGTGGTTGTTGGCATTGTTGTTGATGAATTTGGCCGAGTTGAATTCTCGGGGTTGTTGAATTTACAGGGGAAATGCTGCCCAAATTTCTGTAGAATTAAGTGCTAGTTTGGAATTGAATGTCTAAATGCCTATAGCTAATGTTTGATATCCATTAACGTCGTGTAGATTTTGAGAAGCTGAGACTTGAATTCGGATTAGCTTAGAAAGCGGACAAGGTATGTGAAGCTCACCCTTTCTTTCTTTTGGCATGTCTTAGTTGTAATTAGGCTATGATACGAGTCTCGGGGTGACTCCATTCTTGAGATCCGAGCCCGTATACGATTCTTATTCACCTCCGATGTTAACATTTTTAATATGGTCAAATTATGGATTTTAAAGTCTATTGTATGGTTGGATTTCAAATGCTGCAAAAAGAATGTTCTTTTAAAGGATTCTGTAACTACGAACAACCGTAACTTTCATAGACGATCTCGGATCGCTTCGAAACGTTCGTAGGAGATTCTATAATGAATAAGGTCTCCAACTTTCATAGCTGGACCCGGATCGGTTTGATACTCGTCCGTGGGCCCCGAGACATTCCTTTGTGTAATGCTAACGACTTTTGAAGGAATTTAGTGCGACTATCGTCTTAACCCTCGAGCGTCGCTTACTTACTTCTCTATCGAGTTTGTAATGACGATTATGCCCTTAATTTCCATAAGCTCTTTCATATGGTTTGATACGTATCCATGAGTCCCAAAGTTCTATATGATATATTTTCGAACGACATTCGGATGAAACTTGATTTGACTATCGCCTTGGTTTTTAAATGATGATTCACTTTGATTATTCTATCGAGTCTTTGAAAATGTTTTTCGCATATAGTTGCTCACGACTCTGCTAGTGCATATGGTTGTTGCCTCTTTCGCCGAGTCCCGGGCCGGTTATTTATCGTGCGCACTATGTTATTTTTCGGTGTGATGCTGTGTTACGGTTCACCGAGCTCCTCGCTAGAGGGCCGGGTTCCATTTATATTTGGTGTTATGCTGTGTTATGACGTTACGGTGTGTTATGATGTGTTATGGGAATATGTCGGGTTACGGAGATATGAAACCTTCTAGTGTGATGCTGTGTTATGGCGCCAACGACGGGCGGGCGACCATATTCTAAGAGCCCCATGCATGATTTATGTTTTATGAGTAAGCATTTTGATATTCTGGACATTGCATTTACTTTCTATACTTCTGGTTTGATTATGATCCTGTTTACTACATTCCATGCTTTGCATACTCAGTACATATTCCGTACTGACCCCCTTTCTTTGGGGGCTGCGTTTCATGCCGCGCAGGTACAGATACTTGTTTGGATGATCCACCAGCTTAGGATTCCTGTTCAGCTGTCTTGGAGCGCTCCCTTGTTCTGGAGCCTACACTTTGATCCAGATTCTGTCATTGTATATATGCATATGTTCATTCACGGGTACGGCGGGGCCCTGTCCCGTCATATGATTCTGTTATTACTCTTAGAGGTCTGTAGATATATATATATATATATATATATATATGTGGGTATGGGTAGTCATTGTTCAGTCATGTCTGTATGATTTGTGTTTCGGACATCCCCCCGTATTCTGATAGCCTTGCTGGCTTATATGTGATATCATTTGCTGACAGCAATATGTATGTATGTATTTGTGACAGATTTTGGGGGCGACGGTTCACTTTTTGTATGTAAAAGATCTGACTATGCCAACTATGGTTTGATGTCTGACTTTTGCATATGTCCAATCTGTTTGTACGATGATTATGGTTAATCGGTCTGTATGGGTGCCCAACTCGGGCACTAGTCACGGCCTACGGGGCTGGGTCGTGACAAAAGTGGTATCAGAGCGGTTCGTCCTCGGATTGTCTACACACCGTGTCCGGTAGAGTCTTGTTTATGGTGTGAAGCCGGCCACACTCATAAACAGGAGGCTGCGAGGCATTTAGGAATCAGTGACCCTTTTTCTGTCTTAGATCGTGCGATAGAGCCAAGTCATAGGAAATGAGATTCTCCGTACTAACTTTTGATTTCAGCAAAAGGACGACATCGATAGAAGGAAGCAATTGACGATGTTGGAAGTTACAAAGCGCGCAGGTAAGTAAAGGTACGAAAGGTATATGTCAAATAAGGTATTGAGGTATGATCGAAATGTAAAGTTGAAAACTAATAGGGAAAGTGAATAGGAAAGTGTAACAGGTGCAGTTCGAATTGGACATACGAGGTAAATCCACCATTTTCATACTATTGTCGATACTGGGAGCCCTGTGTGGATGTAACATGATATGATACATATATATACGTTGGCCCTGTGAGGCATTGTTGGTATTTCCTGCGTACAGGTTTTGAGATAGTAAGAAATACAGAGGAAACTCTGCCAAAATTTTTCCAGAAATAAAAAGAGAAAGAGATATGGGTTTGCAATATGTCTTGAAAGGTTGTGTCAATAGTAAGGATAGAATGTGACTAAGTTGTAAGTACGACTGACCTTGAAAAATAAGTTAACTACTGAATTGGCGGTAATAGTAATTAGGAAGTCGACATCGATATGGTAAAAAGGGTTTGGAAAGGTTGGCAAATCCTGATAGGGTGTCATATTAAGGTATCAACTGGATTGATAAGCATGGATAAATTATGACGAATTTATAGTTAGGAGAAATAACAGTATGATTGAGACAGGACTACAGAGGAAAAAGAATTGTGACAGATGCGAATGTATTGATAAGACGGCTCGTGAGATATTGAGGATAGAATTGCCCAGAAAGGGCAAAAAGGTTAAGAAGTGTGACACTATAAGGTTGATTACGAACAGGGTATTATGTGAATAAAATAAGGATTGTTACAAAAATGAGCAAAGCCTGGCGAGGAAGTGACTAAAAGCATGTCGAGATCTATGTCATTAAGTATTAAGGTGGGCTATTGATCAAGAAAAAAGAAGAAGAGGAATTTATGAAGTTCTTCTATAGGGAAAGTTCCGAATAAAGATTATGAGATAACGAAAATGATAGCGAGCACGAAAGAAGAAAGGATTAATTGGGAGAAGGAGATGAAAAGAAAAGCGGGCGAGAAAATAGTGCAGTAATAGATTGTGACATGTATAGCCAAGAACACGGGTAATATCAATGACGGAACTGTGAAGGACCAAGCCATAGAAAGTTGAGCGACGAGGTGGGATAAGTGCTAGGAAATGACTGATATGATAAGAACAAATAGGAATGAATGGAATATGATTTGAAAATGAGAAAGGGATTATGTAGGAATAGTATTTTCCGAAGAATGAAGAGGCATTATAAAAGTCTTCTTGCGCAGAAAAGAAGGATGGACATAGACTGGAGAAAAATTGTAAGGGGATACTAAAGGAAACGCCTAAGATAGACGTAATTAAATGAGTATGAATATGAAACAAAAAGGAGAATGGTTATGAATTTAAAGGTGTAATGCGACGGCACGGCGACAAGATAAGACTAATGTTGAGACGAACTTGGTACGTTTTCGAGTAAGTTAGAAGCCTATGTTGGGCACACAGTAAGGGTAAAAAGGCATAAGGCATAAAGGGATACTACGTGCACACGACTTCACCTAAAAAAAATAATGGAATCTTTAGGCGACGAAGACGGTAGGCTTAAGGAACAGATGGTGCAACATAATTTCACCAAAAGGAACAGGTGATATAGATTGCGATAGAGATACTACTTCAAGAGATCTTTGGACACTTATCGTTGGAATATAAATGCCACCTAACTGAGAATTTGGAATGCCTACAAGTATTAAATAATTATTGATTGGAGTAAGAGAACCTTTCTGATTCGGCGGGAGATGTGTTATGAGGACGTCTTGAGATTTGTTAAGGCTTCAATTTACTCCATATTAGGTGATGAAGGTTATGCGGCGAGGTCGACGCGATCATACTAGCGTTAGAGCATCGAATTTCATCAGAGTCCCAAAGTTAAGCGTGCTGGAGTGGGAGCAATTTTAGGATGGGTGACCCCCTGGGAAGTTTTCTGAAAGTCTTACAAATTCAGACGTAAGAAGCAAATGAGAAGCTAGGTTAATCTAAGGAGAAATTAGAGTATACAGAGCGGGCAGAAACCCTAAGAGGTCACGTGGGACGAGGCATCGAACCGGTGAAAAAGAAAGAAGGTGCATTACAGTTTTAGAATCAAGGTAAGTTGAATAGCGTTGGGAATATGTTGTAAGCAAGATGGTAGCAATTATGTAGACATATATATATGATATCCTATACATTACTATATTAGCGGGTATGTACATCCCAGCAACCGGCGTTGCGGCATGTCGGAGGGCAATAATCGGACAAAATAATGAGCTCAAGTGAAGGAAGAAAAAAATGGCACAAGTATTATAAAGCAAGCTGATGATGTTTTCACTACCGGTTAAGCTCGGAAAGTTCTAACATGATGATATTCTAAAAAAGAAGAAGAGTAAATGGAAGGTAAGGTGACCAAAATACCGGAAAAAAAATGAAAAGTAAGAAACATGAGAGAGTGAAGCCTCCAAGAGAAACGACGGGCAAAACGCGGGACTAGTTGGATAGAGATTTGAAGGTAGGCATGTGAAAGGAATAGAATGTAGTAGTATGGCACCAAAGAGAATTGAAAAGGGGTAAGAATTTCCATAGCCCGGCGCCTTGAGTTGTACTATAAGATTTGAGGGATAAGGGTTAAAGAAACAGTTGTAGCAGAAAACTAAAGGAATAGTTGTGGCAAGAGCCCAAGGATTTAGTTTGAACTCGAACTGAGAGTTGCCATAAATGTAGCTATACAGTGAATGATAGCGAAAGGTGCAAAACCATTACATAGTTATACCTTGGATAAGTAGCCCTGGGAAAGAACTGGGAAGAATAGTTGAAGGACATGACCATAATACGCACTAACGACAAAGTCACGTTGGGTGAGCACCCGAAATGTAAAAGTAAATGGTGACAAAGATGTAAGGACTAATGATGTTGACCATTAAACCACAAGTGAGTCCTAGCACAGTGTGTCCCCCTCAGACTAACAGACAGGCCGAGCGTACTATTCAGACGTTAAGGGATATGTTGCGGGCCTGTGTTATAAATTTCAGACATAGCTGAGATGATCTGTTGCCACTTGTTGAGTTCGCTTAAAATAATAACTACCATTCTAGCATCCAGATGGCCGTATAAGGCTTCGGGTGGCAGGAAGTGCAGGTCACCGATTAGCTGGTTCGATGTGGGCGAAACTAAGTTAATTGGGCCAGATACGATTCAGCAAGTAGTTGACAAAGTGAAACTCATTCGGGAGCGGTTATTAGCAGCTCAGAGTCAACAGAAGTCATATGCAGATACTCGACGTCGATACCTAAAGTTCCAGGTCGATGATTGGGTATCTTCGGAGGTGTCACCCTTGAAGGGTGTTATGAGATTCGACAAGAAGGGGAAGCTTAGTCCGAGGCATATTAAAGTAGGCCAGGTTGCCTATAAATTAGACCTACCGTCCGATTTAGGAACGAAGGCATCCGCCTTTCCACGTGTCCATGCTTCGCAAATGTGGAGATGACCCTTCCAGAGTATTTTCCCTAGGTGACATCCAGGTAACAGAGGAATTAATCTACGAGGAGCGGCCTATAGCCATACTGGATCGTCAGGTGAGAAGATTGCGTAACAAGGACATAACTTCCGTTAAAGTATCGTGGCGGAACAATATCAGGGAAGATTCGTCCTCACTTATTCCCTACGTCTTCAGGTAATCTAAATTCCCAAATAGGTTATATTGATTAATTAATGAATTGTATGTGACAACCGTGGAAGAAACCCCCCGCAGTGCTTGTAAGACCTTGTAAGACCAGTTCAACATTTGAGGACGAATGTTCTAAAGGGGGGGGGGGGGGGAGGATGTTATATCCCGTATTTTGTACGTCGGGACATTTCGAGCTAACCATGAAAAGTGAAGGACAAGACTACTCCGGGATGTGAGGTTGAGATTTTTGACCTTCGATTTTATTTTAAGGTATAAGTTGCGTGTGATTTTATTGGAATGGAATATTAAGGAAAATTTGGGGTTAAAAGTGAATTATGGAAAGTTATTAATTTTTCATGAAATGGCCATGTTGGCCGTGGGAGGTGGTGTGGGTCCCACCCTTGGTTGGCCAAATTTGACTAGTCAAGCTATGAAGGGTGCATGTGATCACTTTACAATTGTAGGGACTAGAAGTGACAAAAATTAATTCTTGAGGGGGCCTAGGTGGCCGGCCAAGAGGTGTGGGCCATAGGCCCCCATGTGCAAATTTTATGTGGACTTAAAAGATTACAACTTAAGTCATCTTCATCATTTTCATCTCCTAGACATTTCAAGAAACTTGGAGGAAAAACTAGAAAGGCCATTCGGCCAAGGTGGAGGAAAAATGAAGATCACAAATCTTCATCAAAAAATTTATTTCTTCTAGGTTTTCCACTCATTGGAAGGTCCTAAACAACATGGAGTAATTGTTAGAGCAAGCAAACCATTTATTCATGCAATTCTCAACTCAAGCTATGTTGAAGAACTAAGTGAAGAAGGTAAGTTTTAATCCTCTTTTCATGTGTTATGGAGGGTTTGTGCATGTTGTAGTAAGTGGAAATGGATGAAATTCATGAAAATATGGATGTTGGTATGTGGCCGTGTATATGTGGTGTCTTGATAGGATGAGATGAACTAATTTTGTTTAATGTTTTGGTTGTTGTTGCATGGATTCCATAATGAAAATGATGGTTTAGTAATTCAAATTGAAGTTGTAATCGTTTGTAGGTTGTTGAAGAAGGTAATGCGATTTTATTATAGTTTCTTGTATCATTGAGGTTAATGTTGTTAACGTGCAGAATGTTGGTGTAATTTATGAATTTGGAAGAAAGAAATGTGGATGTTGTTGTTCTCGGGTTGGAATGGTTTTCGGGTGAAGTGGTGTTTTGTTTGGGTTGTTTGAAATATTGTGTGAATTGTTTAAAATGTTCTTGAATAATGTTTGTATGGATTCGGACTAGTATTTGAATGTATAAGCGTTGATATTGGTTTGAATGTAAGTGTTACACCTCGAAAAATTTTCCGTTGATGCACGGTGGATAAGATAATGAGGAGTATAAAGTATATGATGTTTCCATAAGTAAAAAAAAAAAAACTAGCATTTGATGATTCTAAATAAGATTTGAAAGACGTTCGAGTCAAGGAAAAGGAAGTTGTTAAGAAAAGTGGGTTATAAGTTGAGTATGTTGGGCAAGCTATGAGTATTGGACTAATGATGTCTTAAGGATGTTTTGGAGAAGAGTTATAACGTTCCTTAGATTGCTAATGAAGTAATAAACAAGTGTGAAGAAGGTTCCATAAGGATTGGAGATCAAACGAAACGACGGGAACAACTTTGGCGAAAGCAAAGGATTTCCACGACCACTTCCACGGCCCATATAATATTCCACGGACCGTGGAATGGTTCGTGGAATGGGCAGAGAGAGGTCTGGCTGGTCGTGAACCACGACCAGTTCCACGACCAACATCGGGTTCCACGGACCGTGGAACAGTCCGTGGAAGTCCCGACAAATTTTCGGAAATGTTCTAAGTTTATATAAGTGTTGCCCACTTCATTTTATTCATTTCCATACACGACTTCCACCCTCTCCACACCTCTAGAACCTTCCAAGTATCTCATCCACAAGAAAACCATAGAAATCAAAGATCAACAACAAGAAATCAAGTGAATCAAGCGAAGGAAACCTCATGGAAATCATCTAAAATCAAGAGAATCCAAGGGAGGTGAAACTAGGGTTTTGTGCAAAGGGTGTGTTATCATCTAAGGCTTGTTCCTCCATCATCCAAGGTATGTTTTATAGTATTTTCATGATGTTAAGAGTATTATAAAGTTGAAACACTTGGATTACAAAAGAATACATGAAATGGGTTAGATATGGAAGAATAATGTCATCTCGAATTGGTAGTTGAAATGAATCACGAAAATGGATGTGTAGAGATTATAAACGCGTTATAAATGATATCTAAAGCATGAAATAAGTATTGTACATGAAAGAATGTGGTAATGGGCTTAGTCATGATTTTGAAGAATTAGAGTAGAATTGGGAAATTGAAGTGAGATTTTGAAATGCAAATAAGATGAATGAATGACGATTGTTGTTAACGATATTGTGATGGTTATTATGAATGTTGGGAGTTGATATGGAATATGGCGGAAAGTAGTATAAACAAAGGAAACGCTGCCTGATTTTCTTTAGCCTTAAGAAGTACGTTCTTGTAATTGATTAGCTAATCACGATACGAACCCTCTTGAAGGTAAAGACGCAAGCATTGAAGGAGGACGAGCCAGCAATGGAGTAGCTAAACGGCAAAGGTATGTGAGGCAAATCCTTTTCTTCCTAAGGCATGAGTCCTATGGCATGAAACTCCTCGTTTACTATAAATGTCCCTATCTCTAAGAAAGTA